>NC_084819.1:14551281-14852948 GCF_963583255.1 Pyrus communis
TTTGTACATCAAGCTGGTTGAGAGGCCATTTGTGTTGCGCAACCACGACTAATAAGCATCGAATGGTAGTAAGTAGCCACAGGTGCAAACATTTCAGAGTAGTCTAAACCCTCAATCTGCGTGTAACCTTTGGCACGTTTTCCAGAGGGCAGATGAGTGAGTGTCCATGTGTTGTTTTGTTCGACTGCAGCAAGTTCAGACTTCATTGCTTCCTGCCAATGAGAATCAAGATTGGCATGTGCAAAGGAAGTAGGTTTTACACAACAGGTTATGTTGTTCACAAAAATTTGGTGAGATTATGATAAATGAGAAGATGAGAGGTAATGGGATAGTGGATATCTAGTACCTGACCGCGTAGAAGAAGTGGATTTGGAAGTTGACGTGGTGACCTGTAAGCAGTCATAATCCTTCAATAAGACAGAAGGTTGCTTGGGGCGTAAACCGCGACCAAGAGCAAGTGGTGGTGTGATGATGTCTACGAGGCTAGGGAGATCAATAGAATTCGGTTGGGACACGATCGACGACGGTGAAGATATTTCAAGTGAAGTATTTTGTGGTTGATCGTGGGAGACCGTGAGTGGAGAATGGTCAAGTAAGGTGTTTGGTTGTTATTGAAGGGTAGAAGGTGAAGTAGGAGACTTGGTGGGGCTAGGTAAAGTTTTTTGTGGTGGATTTGGATGAAATATAGGTGGGTCTGGGCCTAATAAGGGGGTTTTAGATGTGGTTAGTGGCAAGACAGGCATAAATTCATTAGGTTGGGTGTCTTGAGTAAGGTGAGAGAAAGGGAAAATGTGTTCATGAAATACCACATCACGGCTAGTAAAAAATTGGTGATGTTGAAGGTCGTAAAGATGATACCTCTTTTGACCAGAAGGATATCCAACAAAGAGACATCTACGAGCCCAAGCATCAAATTTGTGTTTGGGTGATGTTTGTGTCGCATAGCAAAGACACCTAAAGACCCGTAAGTGCATATATGTTGGTGTGCGTTTGTAGAGTATTTCATAGGGAGTCTTTTTTGGATAAAACTATGGTGGGTGTGCGATTTATAAGGTAAGTGGCAGTGAGAAATGCTTTCTCCCAAAAAATTTAGTGGAAGATTTGCCTGGAAATGAAGTGCTCGACCAACATTAAGTAGGTGACAATGTTTACGCTCAACCACCCCATTTTGTTGTGGTGTGTGGGCACAAATATGTTGAAAGAGTGTCCCTGATTTGTCAAAGAAGGGGCGCATAGATAGAAATTCTGCACCGTTATAGGTTTGAATTTGCTTGACTTGACACTGAAATTAGGTGTTGACATATGCAAAAAACAGTTTTATTTTCTCTTGTGTTTCATATTTTAAATTCATGAGAAATAGCCAAGTGAATCGGAAGTAATCATCAACGATGGTTAAGAAATATCATGCACTTGAGGAATAGGGCAAACGGTGCGGACCCCAAATGTCACAATATATCAACTTAAATGGTTTTGAACTAGAAGTAGGACTTAAGGGAAATGGTAACCTTGTTTGCTTGGCTATTGGACAGACATCACAATGAGAATCAAAATTAAAGGAAATTGAAGGAATGAAACTAGATAAAAAACGGGCTGGACCATTGGAAAGGTGCCCGAGCCACTGGTGCCATATGTTGGCTGATGTGGATGCAGAGGCAGCAGCTGCCCCAAGCTTATTCTGTCGAAATATAACGTCTTCTTTGACTGGTACAAGGTAATACATGCCATCACGCTCCTTCCCCAATCCAATAATCTTCTTCATTGCCAAATCCTGTAAGATACAAAAGGTGGGAAAGAAAATGATCAAACAATTCTAACCCCGAGTAACTTTGCTAACAGACATCAAGTTTACTCAAAAACCAGGAACACAAAGCACATCTTTTAGTTCTAAATTGGGAGTGATCTTGATTGACCCAAGACAAGAAATTGTTGCTTGTGACCCATTTGGCATATTGACATAGGAATAAGGTGGGTTCCTTTTTTCATTTAAGTTGGAAGAGAAAGAAATGTGGTTTGTAGCACCACTATCAATAATCCAAGAATTTGGATTATTTGTGGAAAAAGAATAACATCAGGCATTAGGAATACCTGTTGCATTTGCAAAAACCTGATTTTTACCATCCCCTCGGGGAATGGCTTTGATTTGGTTGATTTCATTCACTGTAAATTTCAAATCATCAGGGACTTTGGTGGTGGTCGACTTCACTTCTTATTTGTTGATATTATTGGCCGCTGCATGCCTATTTTTGTTCAGAGGCTTTACGTCATTCCCGTGGAATTTGTGTCCAGGAGGAAGGCCATGAAGGTAGAAACAATAATCAACTGTATGAGTATTGCCATCACAATAAGTGCAATGAAAATCTTTACCTCCACTGTTGTTCATCTTGCAAGGCTTGTTCCCAATGGTCTTAGATACATTCATGGCATGTGCAGTGCTGCTCTCACCGCCTTTAGCCACTTTTCTTTGTTTTTCTTCTTGTAAAAGCAGAGAGTATGCCTTACGAATGCGAGAAACGTTTCTTCAAATCCTCCCATATCTCAGCAGGAGAATTTGTATATAGGACGCTACTCATCAAATCGTTGCCAAGGGAGCAAACAATCCATGAGAGGACCATGTTGTTGCATCGTTTCCAAAGGGAATATTTGGCGTCAGTTTCTGGTGGAGCTTGGATCGAACCATCCACAAAAATTGAGCTTGTTCTTAGCACTTAGACTGATTGTCATTGCACGGCTCTATGTGGAATAATTGTCACCATCCAGTGGTTTGGAGACAAGGTGTAAACCCGGATGATCCGAGTGATGAATGTAGAATGCATCAATGATGTCCATTGTTGTTGTGGATTGTGACTTGTTTGGTTTTTGTTTAGGAGTTTCTTCGCCACTCATGTTGAACGACGAGATTGAGCGGAAGCGTTTCAGGCACCATGAAGGTGCTCTGATGCCAAAAAAAATGGCAGAACATATGTTTGTATGTGCAAAGAGATTATACTCCAATATTGGTGATTGAATATGAAGATAATACAACCCTAATATACAAACTAGCAACAACCTTTACAAGGCAAGTTTGACAAATTATAATAGCAGACAAGATCCCATAATCAAGTCCTACAATCAACGTCCTATGCTAGGAAAATAATCACAACATCAATCAATGAATATTTACAATTAATACAAGAATTTCAACAATTTATAATCGTTTAATTAAATTAAAGGTTTCAGGCTTGAAACATGGAATTTGATTCTTGGAAGGATAATGTTAGGAATACCAAATTTGCAAACCAAATGATTTGTTAACAATAAAAAATAAGCACGTTAATCAATACTTAAGTAATCATCCAATCATTAATATCTACATCATTTGGTTTACAAAATTTTATTCAAAAATTTGGTCCCTCTAGCATTACCCTTACAGGAATCCTCACCTCCTCCCCCACATCAACCACGAAACACATATTCCCATATGTTATCATACAATTCAAAGGAGGCAAGTAAAGTCATACGACTTATTGGCTTTTTTGGTTAGGGATCAGGAGGTAACGTAAAAAATGCTTCGTTACGAGTCTGAGTGACAAGACGATCTCGATTATAGGGGGAATAGTACGTGGATGATTCGTCGGAGGCCGTCAGGGATTAACTCAAAGCGAAGGGTTGGGAAGGGGGCAGAGAAGAGATAGTGTTGGTTGAGGCGACGGTGGACGTGCTCAGTGTAGGGGAAGGTGATATGGATGCCTGCGTGACACATTAACTGTGCCTAGTTGAGCATCAGAGTGAAGTGGCCTCATTGTTAATGGCAACATTAGTACATGTAGTGGTTGATTTTGGTGCTCCATCTTTATCTTAAATTCTCAATTAAGCTAATTGACACTGTAGTTCTATCTTCGGGGTCTAAGGATCTGCATGGCTTTGATTTATGTAAATTTAAAGGTTATAACGTCGTTATGAGCACATATTGTGTTATAATAATGCATCAACCTTTTATCAAAACCCATGCATATCCAAGATAACAAAATCCCAATAGCAATTATGAAGTTTTAAATTTTAAGAAAGTTTTCAGGGCATATTTACTTTACAAGGTGAAGAATATGTATGATATTTACCCTAATACAAAAACATGTTTGTGCAACGGAGAAAATTTCGTCGCGCAAAGTATGTTTGTGTGACGCAAAACACAAAACATTGTGCAAACGGCCTTTGCGCAACGGCACTTTGTGCGACGTTTTGTGCATCACACAAAACAGCTTTGTGTGACACTAGTCTTCCTCACACAAAGTGTCGTTGTGCAAAGGCCGTTTGCATGACGTTTTATGCGTCACACAAGATTTTGGCACCAAACCAAGAAAACTTTACCCATTTTTTCCTAACTTTGCGTGACGTAGGTGCACCTACGTCCCGCAAAGTCAACAACTTTTTTAAAATCACTTAATCAGTTTGGGAGGCAAAAACTGTAAACCAGTTGCAGCAGCTACGTCCCTCCCTCATCTCTCTTCAAAACCTTCTTTAATCTTCTCCATTCCTTGATCTATTCCTATCTGGTAAACGATTTGATTTTGTATATGTAACCTTGAATTTAGAATTCAAACTAAAACTACTAAATTTGTTTTGTACAGGGTTTTTATATACAAATTTGAAGGAATGTCATGCCCTTGTCTAAACTATGTGAATAAATGTTTCTTCACTGTCAATTTTGCTTGACAGCAAATGCAGGAGGATATTGTCTATGGAGTAAGATAGCACTTGAATTACTTTATATCTCTTGGGAGAATTCTCCTAATTTTGGTTTGGGACAAAGAGCTGAGATGATTTCAACGATTGACATGCGCTCTTGCTTCTTGAAGGTATGGCATCAGTACCCTAACTATTGATTAACTATTTGTAATTTTCTTGACTAAGAGCTCCTGGTTAACAATATGCTAAACCTTATGACATTGTAGCTGTCAAAATAATTTAGTTTTTCTCTAATCTCTTATTCATGATTGGACCTATATGCATTGTAGACCTTTTTTTTTCCATTTTCAGTTGATTTAGTCATTTCCCTTTTGTAGTTGAGCTGTTTAAATGAGGACAAGTGCTTATGATTGCAACTCCCCATAATCCAGAAACTGTTGTATGTTCTTTTCTTAGTGTTTTCTTCTTAGATCAATAAATGTAATTTAGAAATGTTTCTGACGTGTATATATATATGATTGTATCAGATCCGCCTTCAACTGAAGACACTTCTGGTATAGATGGCTCGATTAGCTAACGAGAATTCAGTTTATGCAAGTGAGAATCAGTTCCTTAGGGAAATTGTGGAATACCACCAGATGACAATGTAGGATGTTGTGTATTTAGATGATGAAGAAGTCACTGAAGTTAACTCATTAACCAGCCCCACCGGCACCTTCAGGATGCTCTCCATTTCCCTACCCTCATCAGCACCCCCATCCCCGCCTCCAGAGGACTCTTCATATGCAACCTCACCAGTACCATAAAGTTGCTTCCACCAAGCCTCTTGCTTCCCATCCTTTTTTTTGTTATCTTTGCAGGTTTACCTTTCACTTTGGTTATAAATCAAGTTTTTAGGATGAAGTCTTAGTTTATTTGAGTGAAGATCAGTCGTTTGACTTTGTACAAGAAAGATATACATAAACTGCATGCATGATCCCAATATTTTGCTTTCCAGAGAACAAAATAAGTAGTGAACGAATTCAATTCTCAGAGCTCATGCCATAAACTTCACCATTAAGCTTAAGGAAGGATGATAATTCTCAAACTCCGAAAAGAAAGTCCCAACAAACTCCGTACTTTTCTGCTTTAGATCGATGACTTTATTCTTCATGTAAAGAAACAGAGTCTGGTTAGCTTTCTGCTAAAAATTCTATGACTACAAAGTTGCTATACATTGTTCTTTTGTGTTTGTAAATAAAGTTGATGTGAACATATGAGTTAATATATTGGATAATTTGTTCATGCATTTTACAGTCAACAATCAACATATTTATTAGATTAAGAATATCTTCCTAATAGGATGCATTTTCTTCTAGCTTGACAAATAGATGGAATGGCTTGTCCATCTTCATTTGGCGTGAAAAGAAATCAGAGGGGATATCATTGGATTTTGGATGGCATTTGGTTTTTTAAAATATAACTTTATCCCATTAATTGATCTCTGAATGTTTATTTTTTGAGATTTTTGGCGTAAGCGATTTAGAAGTATATACAAACATGTTTGACAGTTGGATCGTTGAAACTAGTTTCGTAGAATGCGTATCCCATCAAGTTCAACGGTGTGTGTGTGTGTGTGTGTATATATACACACACATATATATATTTATTTATTTATTAAGTAGCTTTAAATTTATTTATTTTGTACGTATAACACTTAAGAAATTGAAAGGTATGTATATTTATTAAGTACCTTTAAATTTATTATTGTAGTTCGGATTGGGTTTTTGTTAGAAAAATATATTATTGTGGGTTTTATGTTAAAAAAACAAAAATTGAATTTGAAGGGAGTAAAGTCACATTTTCAGTAAATTTTATAATTTTTATTTTAAAATATAACTTGTGCGACGCCACGATGGGGTCATTGTGCAAAACCACTTTGCGCAACGAAGGTGTGCATTCGTTGTGCAAAATAGCTTTGCGCACCTACGTCGCTCAAAACAGTTTTGCGCAACGAAGATTACCGTCATGCAAAACTATTTGGCGTGATGAAGGTGCAGGTACATCACGCAAAGCTATTTTGCGCGACAAATGCACACCTTCGTCCCGCAAAGTCAACAATTTTGTGGTATAACATAAGATTTTGTGGTATCCACTTGTGTGGATATTTTAAATTGACGATCAAATTAGTTCATCGTATTCATATAGGATCAAGGAGTATAGCTGTACAAAATCATCAAAATCAGAGGTAAAATAACCATTAAATCGTGATTTTTTATTTATAACCGTTGAAAAGTTTTGTCCCATTACTTGATCTCTGAATGTTTGTTTTTTTTGTTTTTTTTATTTATTTATCATTTTTAGCATATGCGATCTCGAAGTATATACAAACAAGTTTGACGGTTGGATCGTTGAAACTAGTTTCATAGAATGCGTATCCCATCAAAACAATACATTCACTAACACATAAGAGTTTATTTATACTTTCATTAAGTATAACATAAGATTTTGTGGTATCCACTAATATAAATATTTTAAATTGACCATCGAATTAGTTCATTGTGTTCATATTGGATAAAGGAGTGTGTAGTTGTAAAAAATCATCAAAATCGGAGTTAAAATAATCTTTAAATCGTGTTTTTTCGTTTATAACCATTGAAAAGTTTTGTCATGTTACTTGATCTTTGAATGTTTGTTTTTTGCCATTTTTGGCGTATGCGATCTCGAAGTATATACAAACAAGTTTGACGGTTGGATCGTTGAAATAAGTTTTGTAGAATGCGTATCCCATCAAAACGATACATTCACTAATACTTAAGAGTTTATTTACACTTTCATTAAGTATAACATAAGATTTTGTGGCATCTACTAGTGTAAATATTTTAAATTGATGATCAAATTAATTCATTGTATTCATATTGGCTAAAGGAGTATAGTTGTAAAAAAATCATCAAAATCGGAATTAAAATAACCGTTAAATTGTGATTTTTTGTTTATAATCGTCGAAAAGTTTTGTCCCGTTACTTGATCTTTGAATGTTTGTTTTTTTTTTTTTTTGATTTTTGGCGTATACGATCTCGAAATATATACAAAAAAGTTTGATGGTTGGATCGTTGAAACTAGTTTCGTATAATGCGTATTCCATCAAAACGATACATTCACTAACACTTAAGAGTTTATTTATACTTTCATTAATTATAACATAAGATTTTGTTGTATCTATAGTGTAAATATTTTAAATTGATGATCAAATTAATTCCTTGTATTCATATTGGCTAAAGGAGTGTAGTCGTAAAAAATCATCAAAATCGGAGTTAAAATAACTGTTAAATTGTGATTTTTTGTTTATAATCGTTGAAAAGTTTTGTCACGTCACTTGATCTCTGAATCCTTGCTTTTTTTTCGATTTTTGGTATATACAATCTCGAAATATATACAAACAAGTTTGACGGTTGGATTGTTGCAACTAGTTTCGTATAATGCGTATCCCATCAATTTCACTGGTATGTATATATTTATTAAGTAGATTTAAATTAATTTATTTTGTACGTATAACACTTAAGAAATTGAATGGTATGTATATTTATTAAGTAGCTTTAAATTTATTGTAGTTCGGGTCGGGTTTTTGTTAGAAAAATATATTATTGTGGGTTTTATGTAAAAAAATTTGAATTTTAAGAGAGTAAAGTTACATTTTTAGTAAATTTTATAATAATTTAAAAAAAAAAAAAAAAAAAACCTTGTACGACGCCACAATGTGGTCGTTGCGCAAAAACACTTTGCGCGACGTCAAAATGTAATACTTGCATTGTGCCATTTGTGATAATTTTGGTAATGCAATTGTAAAAAAATAGGCACTGTTTTTAAATTTTCACTACTGGATACCTCACAGCAACATAGCAAGTATAGACCTCATCCTTTATCCTCATCCTTCTCTCTCATTCGGTCTTTCTCTTCCCTCTCGCTCATATCGCCCTCTCTCTCCCTCTCTCTCACTCGGTCTCTCTCTTCCCGTAGCCTTCCTCCTCATCCTCTCCCGATTGCACCTAGCCAACAAGTATAGACCCAGGTTAGAATCAAGCTTAATTCTTTATTTTTCTTCTTTCTAAGGTCAGAATCAAGCTTTAATGCCTTAATTTGAAGATTTTGGTATTGTAATTAGATTCAATTTGGAAAATTAAATTAGAAATTGGGGGTCTTAGTGTTAAATCGAGTTTTAGGGTTTTAGTGTTAAATCAAATATTAAGATGTTGATGATGTTGTGCGTTGTGAGTGTGAATTTTAGGGTTTTAGTCTTAATTTGAACATTTGCTGCAATTTGCTACCGCTTCATAAGAATTACATTGAATAGGTTGCCTACGCTTCATTTCGATGTGTAATTCTTCATGTGACCAGATGTTTAAATTTTCTTTGCCAGATTTTCGTTTCAGCTTCTGGTGATGCTATTTTTTTAGTATTGATAACTTTGCATAGTTTCGATAACAGAGTTGAGGTTCTGATAAACTTTATACCATTTTGTCTGCCTAGTCTTCTCTTATTATTCCTAGTATTATCTTAATCTTTTCTTTGAGCAATAATCGGCTTTTCCTTTCATAAACTTATACTTGGCGGGGTTTTTATACTAACATACAAATGTTAGTAAGGAAGAAGGAATTCTATTTTTCCGTAGGTTGCAACAAACTTAAGCAATCTGCAGGTGGATTTCATTTTCCTCGCTTGGTTTAATGATGAACAGGGTTTGCCATTGTTCAACTTTGATAAATTTAACATCATGAATCTTTGAATAACGTCTCTGTGTATGATTTTTTCCCCCACCTGTTTAGGGTGGTGGGTTGGTATGCTTTCTGTCTACTGTTACGGTATCAAGAAATCAACAAATTAATGTATACAAACACACGAAAGCATAAATAGCTAATAAAGTAGCTTAAAACCTAGCATTGTCTTCTGATCCATGTTCAATAAGCATAAATAGGCATACACGCATATTTTAAAAAGTTGAAACTTTGTAAGTGATGTTAATGTCATCTGGGCCTTCTGATCCATGGTCTCAGTGGTCTGTCTGGGCCTTCTGGCAGTGGCAGGGGGCCAGTGCGAAGGCTCAATCAACCTCAGTAGATTGCCAACTGTCCTGCCTGCAGCAGGACGCACCGAAGTAGCAGGGACGACCAAAGGTCCGAACTCCGAAGCTGGAAGCAAGTAGCAAAACCAGGAAAAGGAGGACTGGGCTGAGTCGACCAACTGAAATTTTGGAACTTGAATTCCTTTGAAATTCTGGAATTCGAACAACGGTACAAGCATATAATTCTGAAAAATCTGGAAGACATTCTTTGTTCTTAAAGAACTGATGATTTATAATCCTCTAATTAAATTAAAGGCTTCAGGCTTAAAACATGGAATTTGATTCTTGGAATTGGAATACATATTAAAGAACCAAGGGTACGAGGCGTCCAAGTCAAAGACTGGAAGACGAAGTGATGGTGAACAGAACGCTCCCTCCCAATTTTGGGCCCTGAACAGGTGGTTTGTTAGCACTGGACCTGGGCTAGCCCTGTCGACACATAACAATGCATGCACGGTATGATTCCAAATTGATTGACACATGACGATGCATGCATGGTAGGGCTCACCTGCAAAGGGAAGCTGACCTTGCTTAATGAGGTTGGGAACGCATGAAGTAGACCAGAAGCCACTCACGCTAAGGACTGGCATAGCCATTACGGGAAGAATAATGTTAGGAAGACCAAAATTTTAAACCAAATGATTTGTTAACGATAGAAAATAAGCACGTTAATCAATACTTAAGTAATCATCTAATCATTAACATCTACATCATTTGGTGTACAAAATTTAATTAAAAAATTTGGTCTCCCGAGCATTACCCTTACAGGAATCCCCACCTCCTTTGCCACACAACCACGAAACGCATATTCCCATATGTTATCATACAATTCAAATGAGGCAAGTAAAGTTGTACGACTCGTCGGCTTTTTTGGTTAGGGATCAGGAGGTCACACAGAAGAGGTTCGTTATGAGTCTGAGTGACGAGACAATCTCGATTATGGGGGGAATGGTGCGTGGATGATTCGTCGGATGCTATCAGGGATTGACTCGAAGTGAAGGGTTAGGAAGGGGGCGGAGAAGGGATAGCATTGGTTGAGTAGACGATGGATGTGCTTGGTGTGGGGGGAAGGTGATGTGGATGCCAGTGTGGCACAATAACTGTGCCAAGATGAGCATCTGAGTGATATGGCCTTACCAGTAATGGCAACATTAATACGTGTAGTGGTTGATTTTGTTGCTCCATGTTCATCTCAAATTCTCAATTACGTTAACTGACACTGTAATTCTATCTTCGGGGTCTAAGGATCTGCCTGGCTTTGATTTATGTAAATTTAAAGGTTGTAACGTCGTTATGAACCCTAGATTGTATTATAATAATGTGGCAACCTTTTATCAAAAGCCATGCATATCCAAGATAACAAAATCCCAATAGCAATTATGGAGTTTTAACTTTTAAGAAAGTTTTCAGGGCATATATCACTTTACAAGGTGAAGAATATGTATGATATTTATTTGTTTACTAATAAATAAATAGATGAAAAAATAGGTGCATCTATGTTAGAGAAAAAGTTTTATATCAAAAATATAACAAAATGATATACATTTCATATGTGAGACATTCACTTTTTATATATAACTGATTTCTTGTATGATTAAATTCTACATCTAATAATAGATGTTTAAATTATAACAATATTGATCATATTGGTAGTGAATCATACTGGGCCTAAAATGTTTATTTTATTGATGAGCATTGGAATAACATGGCCTTGTAACAGTAACAAAAACAATATTACATGTGGTGGTGGTTGAGTTGGTTGGTCCATCCTCATCTCAAATACTCAAGTAACCTCACTCTATAATTCTTTTTTGGGTAGAGTCTAATGATATGCCGAGCACTATTTGTAACCTTTGAAATCAATATAATCTGAGCAACATAGTGGATGCAACCCCCGCGCAGAGGGGTGAACTACTTGAATCATGAGTCCATTTCATTTCAGTTTCAATTCCACTTGTAGATGCAGCTCAGCACAGAGGAGTAAACCACTTAAATCCCAAGTCCATTTCATTTCAGTTTCAATTCCAAGCCTACCGAGAGCTAATTTTGTTAAGATTGTTAACCTACAAATTTTTAGCATTAGCAACACTTAGACAAAATCATATGAAAAGACTTTTAAGGCTGGTTTGGAGTTATGGTGCTTTTAAAAACAATAGCTTATTAAAAAAAAAAATCTAGAATGTCAAATGTGTTTGGTAAAAGAAAAAAAAAAGTGTTTTTTTTCTTTTTTTTTTTAAATTCTTGTCAATGATAGTACAAAGGCATGGAAAGTGAAGTTGAAGCAAGATCTACCATGTTTATAATAGTTTTTTTTTTTTTTTTTTTTTTCAAGCATAGTGAATAATGCTCATTTAATGAAATTTTCAAATGGCATGTATACCCCTACGTATTTTGCAAAATTACAAGATTTTGCCTCTGCATTATTCTCTTTGGCAATTATTATATCACATTAAATAATATATTATTTTTAGTCATTTAACATATTCACAACAATTTTACATCAAAGTTTATCAAACACTCAGATATTATATTTTTTTGTTACAAGCACACTTATAAAAAAATTTACCAAATACTCAACAACTTATATTTTACAGCTGTTTATTCTCACAGCATAGCATAAGCATATATATATTTTTTAAGCACATCAATACCAAACAAGCCCTTACACAACATTATAGTTGTAGTTTGGAGCATTATAACATCAAACTCGTTCCATAAAAGTCTTTCATCCTAGCCATTCCCTTTAATATATCATACATCATTAGAATTTCTCAAGTCTTGAATAAGTTTGTCCAGGTTGTTGTATGAAGACCCACCTTCAGTAACAGCACCCCTAGCTAACTTAGAAAATCTTTCCACCGACCTCAAAATTTGCTCTCTTTCATCACCTTCTTCCATCAATCTCCTTATCATCTTCTCCACCATGGATCTCTCACATGTGTCCTTCATATCAATTCCAATCCTCCAAACCTCACCAATCCATCTACTAGTCACCAGCTGCTCCGCCAGCCGAGGCCAACAAAGCATCGGCACTCCCGCCCAAATGCCCTCAAGGATCGAGTTCCACCCGCATTGGGTTAAAAACCCTCCAACAGCTTTGTGAGCCAGGACCTCTTCTTGGGGGGCCCACTCCACTATAAGACCCCTCTCTTTGGTACCCATCTTCAGCTCCGTAGGAATCACGTGTTCTCCTTGCTCCCCCGAAATCATATCTGAGCGCACTACCCATAGAAATTGTTTCCCGCAACTGACCAAGCCGTGCCAAAATTCAAACAATTGGTCATGTGTCAGCTCCACCAAGCTGCCAAAGCTAACATATATAACAGATCCCACTTGTTTGGAGTCCAGCCACGCCATGCAACGACGGTCCTCTTGGCGCAAAGAGGCAGAGGATGACAGGCCATCGCCAACGCGAGATTTGACAAGAGCGTGGACGGGACCTATTGCGTAAACTTGGGGGAAAAGTGTGGCTATGTGGGAGAGAATTGAGGCTTCGAGGCCGTCGAAGGTATTGATTATTAAAGCAGAAGCACGAGTAATAGCTTTGATCACTTCCATGAAAATTTTAGTAACTGGGTGGTCAATTGAAAATCTGCAAAAGCCTGGTAGGTCTCGACGCCGTAAAAGGCCTTCCATCCCCGGAATATCGCTACTCTGCTTATCCATATCTTCATCTGTTTCAAAGTTAGAAGTACATTTGCATGACTAGTCACGCTAAAAATATGAAATAGACTTCATTTGGAAAAAAAAAAAAAAAAAAGGAAAAAAATTGCTAGGAAGAATTGTACCACGTATACCGGTTTATGTGAGACCTATCTATATTGGCGGTATAAAAAATGCTACCAGTCACAACAAAATAAGTTCATTTGATGGAACAAGGATCCTCTTTGTGAGGATCCCGGAGATCCATAAATCGTGTCTATTCATCGTATATCATGTAGTCAATTTTCGTCAGATACTATTTATATTCAATTTTAAATAAAAAAATTTTAAATGATTTCTGACGGCACAATGTACAATAAACGGACATAATTTATGAATCCTCGAAATTCTCACAAAGAGAATCTAAAGAGGATCCTCATTCCATTTGATGTATCTAAATGTTTTTAAATATTGCAGGACACGACATATATTTTCTTTGTTTTGTTAATGAGATAATTCATCAAATTTTATTCTTTGACGAAATCAAGCAAGTAAAATAGACAATTTGTCTTCCTAATTTTAGTAGCCACTCTTTGATTCTCACTTGCCTAACTCTCAATTGACATATCGTAAAAATAAAGAACAAAGAATTGTAAGATTTTGTCGTCAAGCAGCAATATAGTACTTTATATTTTGATTAACAACTATTATAAAGGAGGTTTGAACTCTTCATCCCACTAAATGGATAATAATCATGGTCATATGATATCAAAAATGATACTCTAATCACATCTATTTGTACTACTTTTCTAATAGAGATGACACTTACATGTTAATGGACTCTATCTCCATTAAAAAGGTGATACAAATGTGGTATACAAAATATAATAAGTGCAACATTGCTCATTATTGTAGACATGTAGCTAGCACTACATATATATCATTATCGATGCTGATTTTGTTTTAGGGTTACGTAGCCTTAAAACCCTTAGACCTACCCCAACATTTGGAGTAAAACTCAAATTTTAGGTTTTAAACCGATCCCAACTTGCTCCAACCCTTGGGGCAAATATGAGTTTTAACCCATAACTCATTTCTGGGGAAAATTTAGGCCAAGATTCTCCTTGGTTATTGGGATTGGCCCATTATATATGTGTATTTTTTTTAGTTTATATTTATAAATTCATTTAATCCAACGGTTAAGATCTAATATGAACAAATTCAACGGTAAAAAAAAAAAAAAAAAATCTAATGGTCCAAATTTAAATTCAATAGCTAAAGTAATTAAAAGAAATTGTTGTATTGTTTCATATTTTTTCATAGTGTTCCACGAGTTTCATGGTGTCAGCTTAGTAATTTTTCAATATTTATCGGAATCTAAATATTTTGAAGTTAAAATGGTCATAAAATTAATTAGGGTAGTCACATAATTATTTAAAAAAAGATTACTTTAAGAATCCTAAATTCATTCTTTAATGATCTCAGACTAAAAATTCAACGCAGAAGGGTTGGAACAGAAAACAAGTTTCTGGGTTAAAACCTAAATTTTTATCCAAAAAAATTTTAGCTTTTAACCCAAGGGTTGGAGATGGTCTTATCGTTTTGACACGTGGCATCACGATGTCCAACTCCAGCAAAAATTTAAGGGGTTTTTAGATTTTTAGGGTTTTAATAAGATTGTTTCTAGATTTTAACGTAAATGGTTTTTAAAATCTAATATAAGTCCTTATTTTTAAAATTTACCATATTTAAGTAATTATAGGACATTATTATTATTTATAAACTTACCATTCGAAATTCTTTACCTATTCATAATTAATGTTTTTTTTTTTTTTGTGCTTCAATTATATTAATAGATATAAATTCATTCAAAATTCAAATTATTATTATTAAAAAAATTCAACAACAAAACAAAAGCAAGTTATGCATAACTTTCGGTACCTTATTTTATTCATAGGTATGGAAATATTGGTACATAAGTTTCGGTACAAATGTATCGGTACATAACTTTAGGCACCTTATTTTACTCATAGGTACAAAAGTATCGGTACGTAAGTTTCGGTATGAATGTATCTTTACAAATGTGTCGGTATGTAACTATAGTATCTAAACATATATATGTATGTAATATGCATATACATATATATGGAGAAATTCATGCACAATGAAAAATATATGATAATGTATTACTTTTCTTATTGTGGGAACAATGATAAATAACATTTTTATTATTTATGGGAATCAATATATAACCTACAAACAAAAAACTCAATAATTATTATTACAACCTATTTAATATTAAAAAATTACAATTAAATGCCAAGGATTAAAATTAGTTTTTAATCTTAGTCAAGGTTTTATTCAAAAAGTAATCTTAGACAAGGATTAAAAAATAATTTTCTTAAAATTTAATTGAAGTAAAAAGAAATTTGGAAAAGAAACGAGAGAAGAATGAGGGTGTGTAACCTGTGAAGGGGACGTGGCCTTGTTGGATGAGATTTGGAATGCAGGAGTAAGACCAGTAGCCACAACCGCTGATGACGGTGATAGCCATGGCGGGAACGCCGACCTGCTCTGCCACGTCAATTGCGAAACACATGATCTCATCCATTATGACGCAACTCAAAGGAGGACGGCGAGTGCTGGTGGAGCCGTACGACTCTTCGTCCTTTTTGGTTAGGGTTATGAGCAGATCACGCAGAAGTGGCTTGGTTACGGACCTGAGCGACGAGACCATGTCGATTATGGGGGGAATGGAGCGGGGGCAGTCTGGTGGGAGGCCATCGGGTAGAGACTCGAAGTGGAGGGTTGGGAAGCGGGCGGAGAGGGCATGGCGTTGGGTGAGGAGACGGTGGTTGTGTTCTGTATTGAGGAAGGTGACATGGATGCCAGCATGGCCTAGCAGTTGCGCAAAGCTCAGCATCGGAGTGATGTGGCCTTGTGCTGGGAACGGCAACAATAATACGTGTGCTGCAGATTCAGATCGCTCCGTATCCATCTGCATCCGTACATGCACTGTGTGACTGTGTCTATATATATACACATATGAGGTTGGAATGACTTCTCAATTATAACTCGAGAAAGGATTGTCAATCATATATATAGTGGGGTCGCCAATAAAAGAGTAACGATAAGTATGTCACAATTGTCGATCTTTAACATTTAATTTTTTTATGAAAAGGCAGAAATATGTGGGCGTGAGAAGGATTGACAAATAAATAAGGTATATTTTTACAAAATCACGAAGTAAATGCATACAGATTTGGTGAGTAAAGTAAATCTGGCATTGTGTTACTATTATTAATATTAATGCACTGCTTTCCCCAAAGGAGATTACAATAATAACACAATCTAAGATTTATAATTAATGTGACAACCTTTTTATCGTATAAAAAGCCATGCATCCGTATCTGATCAATCCTTGCCGAAGAAAACTATATATCCCATCAAGATCGAGATACAATGAAGAAGATGGAGCAAACACACACTCTTGTTACCGCTCCCAGCACAAGGTCGCGTCACCCCAATGCTAAACTCGGAACAATTGCTTTGCCATGCTGGTATCCATGTCACCTTCCTCAGCACGGAAAACACCCCACCGCCACATCCCCCAACGCCAAGCCCTCTCCGCCCGCTTTCCAACTCTCCACTTCCGGTCACTCCCGGACAGCCACCCACTGATCCACGCACCGGTAACCCCTTAATCCACATCAGCATGATTTCGTCACTCAGATCCGTAACGAAGACGCTTTTGCGTGACCTGCTTATCTCCCTAACCAAAAGCAGAAACTACGACGACGAGTCTTGTGACTCTACTACTATTAGCCGTCCTCCTTATTTGGGTTGTATTGATAACAGATGATCGTATGAGCTTTGCAATCGACGTGGCGGAGGAAATGGGGATTGTGGAGCCAAAAATAATCACAAGGCGACACGTGAATTTTTGGATAAAAGAGGACAAAAATACCCTTGAGGCATACCGGGATTCTTACGCACGAGCAGTGGGCAATCATCCCACAATCAAGTCAAAAGTGACCAAAATAGGTAACAAATTCAAAACTATTTCATCCACCATCCTATATTATTTGCAAAAATAATATATTAGAAAATTCAAAAATTCTTATAAAACGTAAAAGAGAAGTACAATGGTTAGAAATTTAGAAAATTCAACAAATGAAAATTTCAACACTCAAGAGATGGGACCATGGCGATCCACGAGGCTAAACGTGACAATAAGTGGAGCGGCACCACCATCACGAGTTTCCACCACGGGAACCACCGCGATGGCTACCACGGTAGCCACTCGCGGCAAGGTCCATAGTGTCACCACCACTGCCCGAGCCGTGCTATCCAAGGTGGCTCACAACCCAAGCCATGTCACTCCACGCCCAATGCGTTGCCAAGCCGAGCCCAAGCCTCACATCCGCATGCATTATACGCCCAATAGCCTACTCTCGTGGCCTAGCTTGCTCCCGCCGAGCAGCCCATTCTCGTGGCCCAGCCTGCTCCTACCGAGCAGCCCACTCCCACAGCCCAGCCCATTCTCGTGGGCCAGCCTGCTCCCGCCGAGCAGCCCACTTTCATGGCCCAACCTACTCTCACCGAGCAGTCCACTCTTCGTGGCCCAGCTTGTTCCCGTGGCCGAGCCTGCTTCTGCAGCATTCCAAGCAGCCCAAATCGGCCCAAGACTATCTTAACCATCCGGACTAACCATTGAGTCGGGGGCATTTTCACCACGTTTCTCCGCAAATTTGACATTTCCCAATTCAAATCTCGTGCCTAGAGTCTACCACACTTCCATTGCTCAAGGAGGCATATTCCTTTCAAGCTCTTCCAATCCAAATGGTAAACAACATTTGTCTCGACAAGTCATAGAGTTGACAAGCTCCTTTGCACAACAGATAACCTTGGTGAATCAACTTTTGCAACGCACCGAGATCCAACGTGTCTCGGACGAGATGTCCCGAAGAAGGACAAAGGCAGACGAACCTCTTCACCAGCGTCTAGGCAAACAGCCACTTGACCAGTCATAAACCGAGCGTTCTAAAGGAGTACACTCTCAACTGGACCCCCGAGCTAGCGTATACTCTCGTCTTAGCCCGTGAAGGAGTGTGCACCCTCAGTTAGGTCCACGGACAAACATACACTGATGGTTGGGGCCACACTCCAATAATTAACATAAGCAACCTTCCAGGCGAAGTGTTTATTTGCGGTAATGCCCGCAAGGAGCATCCTCCACCTCACATCGGAATAGGCAACACAACGGACGGAGAGAAACAGTCACTCAATTTGACTCAAGTTCAACCAGTAGCCTGCGAGTTACCCGTTCGCCTGATAGGAACATAACACACCCACCGTAACAGTGGCATAGACGAGCCGAACACATGGAAGATCAGCCTAGACTAGCAGGTCACGACCGGGGGCAGCTGAGAGCTCTGCCACCCCCAACAAAGGCAAATTCAGGAAGAAGTAGAAAGACTCATGACCGAGTGATTGCGCAATTTTTCGCGCAACTAAGCTATTGACAAGACACTCCGATGAGACATAACCAACATAAGCGAGTCATCTTTCAATGACAAGATTGAGCAGACAGGACTACCCCATATAGATCGCTAGATATAAAGACTATTTTTGTTCTGACAAATGTAGTAGCTCAGCCTAATGGCACGTCAGGGGTAAATGAGTACCATAAGGACACACCAGCCCAACTACCAAGAACTGGGGGCAGGCTAAGGATTATTTTGGTTATCCCAACAGTCCAGCTTTTCTCAGCTGCACTCACGATAATGATTTTCATGATCTCCAGTGTGAGAGGATAAACTAATTGCTCTCCAGTGCGATAGGGTAAACCAATTCCCCGACACCCAAAAGGGTTTACTCTCCAGTGCAAGAGGATAAACTAATTGCTCTCTAGTGCGAGAAGGTAAACCAATTCCCCGACACCCAAAAGGGTCTGCTCTCCAGTGATAGAGGATAAACTAATTGTTATCCAGTGCGAGAAGGTAAACCAATTCCCTGACACCTAAAAGGGTTTGCTCTCCAGCGCGAGAGGATAAACTAATTGCTCTCTAATGCGAGAGGGTAAACCAATTCCCCGACACCTAAAAGGGTCTATTTTCCAGCACGAGAGGATAAACTAATTGCTCTCCAGTGCGAGAGGGTAAACCAATTCCCTGACACCCATGTCGGTTTGCTCTCTAGCGCGAGAGGGTAAACTAATTGCACTTTAGTGACGAGAGGGTAAACCAATTCCCCGACACCCATATGGGTTTGCTCTCCAGTGCGAGAGGATAAACTAATTGCTCTCTAGTGCGAAAGGGTAAACTAATTGCTCTCCAGTATGAGAAGGTAAAATAAATTCCCGACACCCATCTGGGTAAGCTCTCTAGTTAGGCCTGGCAATTTCTGACACGACCCGATAACCCGACACGACACGACACGAAATTAACAGGTGTTTGGGTCGACACGATAACGAATCGGGTCGTTATCGGGTAACCCGATAAGCACCTGTTAAGATAACGGGTTGGTTCGGGTATACACGTGGGTAACACGATACACGATAAGCAGAATATTATTTTTATAATTTTATAACCCTAAAAAAATACTGTAATAATTATATACATTAATTTTACAATTTTATACCCCTAAAAATTATAATAAATATATATATATATATATATATATTAAATTAACTATAAAATTTATAATAATTATAATAATTATATATACTATAATAATTATACCCCCAAAATATTAAGTCTATCTATAATAATTATATATATATATTAAATTTTATAAAAACTATAATAATTATTAATTAATAATTTAATATGCATGATGCATTGCATGATTTTGCATCCATTGAAATTTGATGTGATTTCTTTCCATTCAAATTTCAATAATCAATTTCTTGCCTTTGCTAACTTGCCGCCCTTTTTGAAAAAAAAAATGGAGGGAAAATGAAAATGTTAAGAAAAGTTGAAAATAAAACAAAAAAGTGAGGGAATTATGGAAAGATGTTGGAGGGAAAAGTGAAAATGATAAGAAAAATTTGAAAAGGAAACAAAAAAGAGAGGGAAAAATGAAAATTAATAGAAGTGGTGAGAATTTTTTTTTTTTTTTTTTTTAAGTTATTAACTTTTTATCACACACATGACTGTCATGACATATCTCACTATTTTTATAATGACACACGTGACACGTTATGTATGTACTATTCCGTAAACCAGTCAATTATAATTTATACATACAAAATAAATAGATTTAAATCCACTTAATAAATATATATATATACACACACACACACACGGAACTTGATTGATGGCATACGAATTCTCCAAAACTAATTTCAACGATCCAAACCGTCAAACTTGTTTGTTTATGCTTTGAGATCACATCAACAAAAAATCATAAAAAATAAACATTCAGAGATCAAGTAAAGGGACAAAGCTTTTCAACGATTATAAACGAAAAATCACGATTTAACGGTTATTTTAACTCCGATTTTGATGATTTTTTATAACTACACTCCTTGACCCTATATGAATACAATGAATGAATTCGATCTTCAATTTAAAATATTTACACAAGTGGATACCACAAAATCTTATGTTATACTTAATGAAAGTATAAATAAACTCTAAGTGTTAGTCAATCTATCGTTTTACGAATTCTCCAAAACTAATTTCAACGATCCAAACCGTCAAAATTGTTTGTATATGCTTGGAGATCGCATCAGCAAAAACTCACAAAAAAAAACATTCAGAGATCAAGTAACGGGACAAAGCTTTTCAACGGTTATAAACGAAAAATCACGATTTAACGGTTATTTTAACTCCGATTTTGATGATTTTTTATAACTACACTCCTTTACCCTATATGAATACAATGAATGAATTCGATCTTCAATTTAAAATATTTACACAAGTGGATACCACAAAATCTTATGTTATACTTAATGAAAGTATAAATAAACTCTAAGTGTTAGTCAATCTATCGTTTTACGAATTCTCCAAAACTAATTTCAACGATCCAAACCGTCAAAATTGTTTGTATATGCTTGGAGATCACATCAGCAAAAAATCACAAAAAAAAAACATTCAGAGATCAAGTAACGGGACAAAGCTTTTCAACGGTTATAAACGAAAAATCACGATTTAACGGTTATTTTAACTCCGATTTTGATGATTTTTTATAACTACACTCTTTGACCCTATATGAATACAATGAATAAATTCGATCTTCAATTTAAAATATTTACACAAGTGGATACCACAAATTATGTTATACTTAATGAAAGTATAAATAAACTCTAAGTGTTAGTCAATCTATCGTTTTATGAATTCTCCAAAACTAATTTCAACGATCCAAACCGTCAAAATTGTTTGTATATGCTTGGATTTTCGAGTGTAGATATAGTACTTGAACGAGAAATGTTTTAATGTTTTGAAATAATATTTATGTGGCAATGTGTGGTATGTGCAAATTTTTAAAAAATATTTTTTTTTCTTAACGGGTCATAACGGGTCGGGTCACTTTACCCGTTGGGTAAAGTGACACGACCTGTTAAGAACCCGTTAAGATAACGGGTGTGACACGACACAACCCGTTAAGATAACAGGTGTTACACGAAAACGACACGAACACGATAGACACGACCCGTTTGCCAGGCCTATCTCTAGTGCGAGAAGGCCACATAGCTCAAAAGATTGAATGTTTGAAGATCAACTAGGCAAAAAATGGTTAGGAAGCAGCATCCACTTTTAAACTTAACAGTTCGCTCATCTGACACTTTATCTTCAGCAACCCCGATCTTGGCAGCTCCATCCTTGATTGCTTCATCTATGGCAGCTGAGAAATCAAACTCAAGCAGTTTCCTCATTTTTTGCAAGCAGCCCAAACTTGGCAGCCCAAACCATTACCCATGCCACACCACTTCCTCAGCCCATGCTGAGCCAATCCTTGGCTTCAATCAAGCCGAGCAGCACAAACAATGGCCCATGCCAAACCACATCTTTGGCTTATGCCAAGCCGACTCCTGGCCCTTGCCAGCCGACGTGTTGCACCACCCTAACGACTGCCCCGCGACAGGACCATCCACAAAGAAGACAAGAAAAATGAAAATTTTCTTACATCAGTACGGCACAGAGAAAACGAAGAAAGCAACGAAAGACAGTTCTTTGCACGAGTAAGATGTAGAAGATTGCTAGAGAAAGGGGAACAAATATCCTCTAAACTCTCTCTCTCTTGTAGGGTAAAATAAATCGCTCTTCAAAGTTGATTTAATAACCCACTTAAGGTGGACTTAAATAGGCTTTGAGAGAAATTTATTTCCCTTTCCTAGAAGGATCTAATTTCCTATTAAATAAGGAATCCACATCAAAATAGGAAGCAGTCCAAAGTTTCCTAAAGCAAGAAAATCTCTACCCCTGTCGCCCTTTTCTGCGAGCAATCCAACAGGTGTGGGGTCATTTGTGGAGCTAAAAATAATCACAAGGCGACACGTGAATTTTTGGATAGAAGAGGACAAAAATACCCTTGAGGCATACCAGGATTCCTACGCGCGAGCAGCGGGCAATCATCCCACAACCAAGTCAAAAGTGCCCAAAATAGGTAACAAATTCAAAACTATTTCATCCACCCTCATCCTATATTCTCCACAAGGTAATTATACCCGTATTACAGGAGACCTTTTTATATTGGCGGAATAAAAAGTGCTACTGGTCACGACAAAATAAGTTCATTAGATGTATCTACATGTTTGAATATTGCAGGACATGACATATTTTCTTTGTTTTGTTAATGAGACAATTCATCAAATTTTATTCTATGACGAAATCAAGCAAGTAAAATAGACAATTTGTCTTCCTAATTTTAGTAGCCTCTCTTTGATTCTCAATTGCCTAACTCTCTAATGCTATATCGTAAAAATAAAGAATAAAGAATTGCAAGATTTTGTTGTCAAGCATCAATATGGTTCTTTATATTTTGATTAACAACTATTATAAAAGAGGTTTGAACTCAAAGAGTTCATCTCATAAAGTGGAAAATAATCATGTCCTATGATATCAAAAATGCTACTCTAATCACATTTTCTATTTGTACTAGTTTATGTATTGATGGGCTCTATCTTCATTAAAAAGATGATACAAATGTGGTATGAAAAATACAATAAGTGTAACATTACTCATTGTTGTAGATGTGTAGCTATCACTACATATTTTATTATTGATGCTAAAAAAGGTTACGTACCCTTAAAAATGTTATCATTTTGACACGTGGCATCACGATGTCCAACTCCAGCAAAAATTTTGTTGAATTAAAAAGAAATTAGGAAAAGAAAACGAGAAAAGAATAAGTGTGTCTGTGACGTGGGAAAATGATGTGGCCTTGTTGAATGAGATTTGGAATGCAGGAGTAACACCAGAAGCCACAACCGTTAATGATAGAGATAGCCATGACGAGAACGATGACCTTCCCTGCCATGTCAATTGTGAAACACATGATTTCATATGTTATGACACAACTCAAAGGAGGAC
The DNA here is from genome assembly GCF_963583255.1 of Pyrus communis. Taxonomy (NCBI): domain Eukaryota; kingdom Viridiplantae; phylum Streptophyta; class Magnoliopsida; order Rosales; family Rosaceae; genus Pyrus; species Pyrus communis. The sequence goes on from NC_084819.1 coordinate 14,575,222, forward strand.
AACGAGTAGTGGTCGAGCCATACAACTCGTCGTTCTTTTTGGTTAAGGTTATGAGCAAATCACGTTGTTTGGGTTAGTATTTGAATAATGGGCTAAACTGAAAGAAGGCCCAAAGATGTCAAAACAAGGAGAATCTACCCGAAGCCCAGCATCAAGCCCAGAAGCAAACTGAAGCCTTCTCAACCAAAACATAAGCCACGTGTTTATGATAAAAGTGACAAGTGATGGAGACCAACCTACTATCAGTCAAAAAACACTTTCTAGTGGCACTACAAGTAAAAAACTGATGACTCACAACCTTCCAAGAGCTTTCGGGCAAGAATAATGCCCTGACCCTCAAGCCAAATCACTTATAAAAGGAAGAAGAGACAACAGAGACAAGGATAATTAACCAATCAAACAAACAAACATACAAACTCTACTTTTAAGCCAGATATGCATTCAAAAAGCTGAAATCTACTAAGATTCAGTCATTTTAGCGATAGTTTCCTTAGAAAATCTATCTTTTATCTAGTATAAAAGCTCTGGTACCTCCTTTAATGTTGTAGTATTAATTCCCTCGTGTAAACTTGTTTACCATCCATCCCTTTTAGCATATAACCCCTGTAAACTCAAAAAGAAGTGGATGCAAGAGGTTCAACCTTGCCAGACAAGGTGAAATCTTGCCCGAGTCTCTTTGTTTGTTCTCTAAATTAGTAGATCTATCGATTAGTGCACTCTTCAGCATGTATTTAAGTCATTTCCACCTGTTTGTCTATTTTAAAAGCCTCATTTACATCTGAATCTGGTTAACTTAATAGATCTGTTGTCATTAAAAATAACTTGGAACCAAACAAATGACTTAAAGGGCTCTGGACCTCCTCCATTCGAACATACAAGATCATGAACTAAAAGTCCTTGTTTACAAGGCAAGAAAAAGATCTTAATGCAAACTTAACCCATCTGTGACAATCATTTGATTACAAGAAGTTTGAGTAAGTTAGGGCCCAAGTAATCAACTTGAAACACACTTGTTCTACATCTGTTATACTGGGATAACAGTGGCATGCCTAAGCATTTAGTTAGTTTTGATTGCGAACCTCAAGGCCTACACCTAAGGCCCCACAAAGGCACCTTTCATAACTAACTTCAAACTCTTATTGCAGCACACAAGGCAAGCAATAGCCCGACCACCAAATATACACATCCAAAGTGCCAATCCCTTGGGGAGCTGTGCTGAGGTCCAGAGATCTTCTCCAAAGAAATCTTGCCCGTACATAGTTTTGGCATGCCCAGTGGGATCCCATTAGTCTTAAATGCCAAGGACAAAGAACAAGAAGCGAACCTTTAGGTGGAATACAAAACACGGGTCACCCCAGTGTTTACCAAGATTAGAAATGGCAGATCATCCACAAGATTTCCCTTCCCTATGAGGACCAGCTATTCTAGGAAGCTCTACTTCATCTGAGAAGTCGGAAGGAAAGGTGACCAATGAAGACTTATAAGCCACCATGGTACAAGTGTTGAAAAGTATGAAGAAGATCTCTCTGGTGACCAGATGATAGGTGAGCAGACTCTGTTCCTTAACAGGAAGTTTACAGAGAAGACTAAATCTAGAGTACTCTATTCCAAAAGACAGTTATACTAGAGTGATGATGAGAGAGGCAAACCCTGAGAAGGAACCAGTTATTCCCCTATTTCCCTTACTTGAGGAAGGGAAGAAAAAGAGGAAAGGAGAAAATAGGGCTTGTGGCCAGCCAGCCAATATTAGAAGAAATCCTGGAGACAGAGTTGGCCAACCCACTATTATCCTTACTACAGGTCGGGCAAGACAAGAAGAAGTACGGAATGAACCAACAAGTTAGAGAATTCAGTGGAAAAGTTGTGTCCACAACTATGGGCAAACTTCTTCCTTATAAGCCACAACCACTGGCTAATAAGGGAGAAGGGGCCAAATGGAAATAGCCAAAACCAATTAAGGAGACTTTCTCATGAAATGAGTGTAGCCCGAAGTGGGAACCTCCTTACAACCCACATAATAATACAGCCAACCAGCAACTTAGAGTTGAGTTAGTTAAGTTAAAAAGAATGGTGGTCCAGAATGCTTAACCCCAGGCCTGCCTGCTATTCAGGATCACTTACCAGAAGCCTACCCTGAGTATATTGATGAGCAAAATCCTTTTCCCCTCAACTCCAAGATGCCTGCGTTTCCAACTTTTAGTGGAAAAGATGGCAATGTATCCTCTAGATATCACATCTTCAAGTTCTCCAACAATTGTGTGGCATTGAAGACAATCCTAATTATAAGTTAAGATTGTTTAGGAACTTGTTGGTTGGCCTAGCATTTCAGTGGTACTCTCTGTTACCCCCCAATTTTATTGTTAATTGGGGGCAAATGGAGATAGCTTTTCATGACCAGTTCTATAAGGTGGAGCCTGATATGACTATCAATGATCTAGTTGAGGGGAAGCAGTATGAGCATGAGTCCATAGAGGACTTCATGATGAGATTTAGGAGGACAAGGATGAGGTGCCAATTTCCTATCAACCATGCCCAACTTCTATCTATTGCTTAGAAGGCATTGAGGCTACCTTTGAGAAAGAAGTTTTATGATGTACAGTTCAATGAGTTGCAAGAGTTGGTAATTGCTGCCACAAAGTATGAGAATCTATTGATTGAAGAACAACAAGTAAAACACTCATCTAATGTACCTCATTTCTACAAGAATAAAGCTGCAATTCACCAAGTAGAGTTTAAAGGAGCAGAGCCAAAAGAAAATGATGGTCATGAAGGAGAGGGAATTGAAATGTGTGTAATAGAGATGACTACTCCCTTTAAACCTTTAATAGTAAAGGGGTTAGTCCAGCCAGTTAAGGATCAGAAAATGATGATGAATGAAGGTGGATTTGTCCCCATGAAGCCCCATAAATACCAGAGTTATTCTTTTCATTTAACTAAAGCCTCGGATATCTATGAAGATTTGGTGCGGGCAAGAGTGATTTGTGCCCGATAGCACTAAAAATATACCTAAGCCCGAAGAATTAAGAGGAAAGAAGTATTGTAAGCTGCATTATGCCTTCAACCATTCCATAACCAATTGTGTCTAGTTCAGGGACTGGATACAAGACCTCATAGTCAAGGGAAAGTTGCTCTTGGAGAAACCCCAGGCCAATATGATGATTGACATAGATCCATTCCTAGAGGCCCCAATAAACATGATCAACCTGACTTGGGCTGAGAATGTGAAGGGAAAAGCTATTTGGGAAGTGAAAGCAGAAAGAAGGCAAGTAGACAGACTTACAAAATGAGCTATCAAGTTGCCCGGAGACCCAAAGTAGCTACAGTTAAATAGCTGGTGTTGTGTAGCAAGTGCCAATGTGAATGTAAGCTAAAAGTGTCAGCATCATGAGTTGTTATTGATTAAGAGTAAATTAGAAGAATACAGAAAGAAGGGCAAGAAGCCCGCAGATGCATCATGTGGGTAGCTAAGAAAGAAACCTCCAAAAATGTTTTACAAAGATTATGAGGAAATTCTGAACCAAAAGGGTTGCCCGAGGTATTCAGAAACTATGAAGCCTCAGAAGAAGTGGAGGATATATAGGCCAAAATGCCGAAATTGATGGATGTAAGGCATCCCCAACCAAGTTATAATGATGTCAGAATGAAATGAAGAACAAAGAACCCAGTATCCCCAGTCACTAAGAAAGATTATGCCCGACTCGGGTGAAAATGGTATGTAGTGGGGAATGATTGAAAACCAGTAAAGGAAATGAGAGCTTTTATGATCAGGAGGGTCCAGAGGCAACACAAAGCCCATATGAAATCACTAAAAGTCCCTGTTACATCAGAAACCTCTGAAAACGTGAAGTTTGAAAAAGTGCCTTATAGAGGAAGAAATCAACTTCAATGGAGAAGCAAAAAAGAAGTAAAAAGAGCCAATAGAAAGACTGAAAGAGAGGGATATCATGTTCTACAAAACCCTCATCCTGGAAAGTACAGAATCTTAATGAGAGCTCAGTAAGATATGATAATGATGCCAACCCCAAGATATAGTCCATAACCAATATGTTTTGGGACTATTTCACCTGAGAGAATAATACCTTCACCTTTGTTGTTTGAAACCCTTTGTGAGATTCCAGGGTAAGTGCCAAACTTCGGTATAACTAGGGAGGAAGAAATGCTTGAACTAATGTTGCCAAAAGAAGCACATTCCTGGTTAGAAACAGACCATATTAGAGGAAAGAATGAGGATATACCTAGACCTAGCAACTTCCACGTAAACATGACATATGTACTATCTGCTATGTTTTGTGTCGAGCCTGATCAACCTGCCACAATGGAAGGTGATTACTTGGCCACAGAACCTATGATGGCACATGTTAGCGTTGAAGAAGCAAAAAAAGAAAAATCCAGCTAGACAGGTTTGCCTGCACTCTCAAGGAGGAAGCCCGAGAAAGTGTATTCTGACATAATGGTCTTCAATCGCCCGAATATGTCCCTAGCTAACCATCTCAAGCCCATATACGTAACTGCTCAACTGGAGGGAGTACTCTTCAAGATGGTTCTGATTGATGGAAGAGTTGCAATCAATGTAATACCACTGAAACAAATGAAGAAGTTAGGAAGAAGTGAGGAAGATTTTATTCCTACTGACTTGACAGTTTCTAGCTTCTCTAGAGCCATTAATAGAACCCATGGGATACTGCCCCTTAGAAGTTTACTTGGGATCCAAGCAAATCATGCTAGCTTTCTTTGTGGTGGATAGTAATTCCACTTATGGAGCTTTACTTGGCAGGGATTGGATTCACCAAAGTCTGTCTGTGCCATCTACACTATATCAATAGATTACAGTTTACCATGAAGCTAAGACCAAAGAACCAGGGTTTTGGGAGATAGTAGAGACCGAATCACGACCATTTCTCCCTACAGCCAATGTTGCAGAAGCCAGCTTTTATATCCTAATGTTACGATTCTGCAGTACCTAGGAGTTGATAAGAACAGCTGCCCGACTAAGGTGACGACCTAAAAGCTCTTGGAACAAGGATTGTTTCTCACTAGGGAATAAAGGGATAGACCCCATGTCGTCCCAGCTCCCCAACACCAATAATGTCAGAACAAAGAAGAAATGACCAAGTAATTGCAGTCAAGTCCTTAATTAAAAGACTGTTGGTGTCTGGGAGAAAGGAAGCAAGAAAGGGAGAACTCAACCTTAAGTAACTAGAATGCAGGAGAAGAATAGTTTTTTGAGAAAGAGATAGAGGCAGCCATACACATGGCTGAGTGTATATATGACTTGGATTGGCCCGATGACATGCACAAGGGCCCAGAGTCAATTGAATTTTTGTGTACAAAACCTGACAAGCCAACACCAGAGGTACAAGACCCATTAGAAACCACTAATTTAGGAACTAAGGAGGATCCAAGGCCTATACAGATCAGTGGCCTGTTGGAAGCACAAGATAAGGCAAAGATAGTTAGCCTTCTACACGAGTTTACAGATTGTTTTGCTTGGCATTACACTGAAATGCCAGGTTTAGATTCAACCTTAGTAGAACACAGGATGCCTATTAAGGAGAGATATAAACCTATAAAGAAAGCATCATGAAGAATGTCAAAAAAAAGATAGAAGAAAAAGTTAAAAAGAAGATTGAAAGGCTAGTAAAGGTTGGATTTATGTGACCTGCCAAGTATGTTGAGTGGTTGGCCAACATTGTACCTGTATTAAAAGTTATAACTAATGCAGTTCGATGTTGTGTTCACTATAGAAACATTAATGGAGCCACGCCTAAATATCAATACCCCATGCCCATGACTGACCTATCCATAGATGCAGTTGCAAAACATAAAGTTCTATCTTTCATGGATGGGAATGTTGGTTATATTCAAATAAAAATGGCTAAAGAAGATATAAATAAAACAGTTTTTAGATGCCCAGGACATGTCGGAGCAAATGAATACTTGGTAATGCCATTCGGACTTAAAAATGCTTGTGCAACTTATCAAAGAGCAATGAATGCCATTTTTCATGACTTGATTGGCCATAGCATAGAAGTATACATTCATGACATCGTGGTGAAGTCTAAAACTGAAGAACAGCACCTAGTAAACCTTAGACAATCTTTAACAAGAATGAGGACCCATAAGTTGAAAATGAATCCTAAGAAATGTGCTTTTAGGGTAAGATCGGGCAATTTTTTGGGGTTCCTTGTTCATCAAAGAAGGGTGGAGGTCGACAAAAACAAAGCTCGGGCAATAATGGAATCACCTCCTCCTACCAATAAAGTACAACTACAAAGATTGCTAGGAAAAATCAACTTCCTGATGAGATTTATTGCTAATTTGGTGGGCAAGATTCATCTGCTGACTCCTCTGTTAAGATTAAAAGACAAAAAAAAGTTCAAGTGGGGCCAACAACACCAAGAGGCCTTTGACAGAATAAAGGCTTACTTAGCTTTTCCACCAGTGCTCATGCCACCTCATAGAGGGAAACCTTTAAAGCTTTATGTTTCTGCCTCGAGAAGTCAATAGGAAGCTTGTTGGCTCAAAGCAATGAAGGTGGGAAAGAACATGCAATATATTACCTCAGTTGAATCCTTACTGAGGTAGAAATAAGATATACCCCAGTGGAAAAGTTGTGCTTGGATCTGTTCACTGCTTGTAAACTAAGGCATTATATGTTGCCTTGCCACATCCACATTATTGCCAAGGCATATGTAATCAAGTACATGTTGTCAAAACCAATGCTAGTTGGGAGAATTGGAAAATAGATTATAACACTGTTAGAGTTCAATTTTCAATATGTGCCTCAAAGAGCAATGAAGGGACAAGCAATTGCAGATTTCTTGACCGAGCACCAAGAACCACGAAATGAACTAGTCAACGTCCCAAGGATTCTAGAGGTGGCCAATCTTTGGATCCCACCAAGCAGAGCTCTTTCAGGCAAAGAAGAATGGATTCAACAAGAGATAAAAAGGATAACCAGCCTCTGGATCACTCCTTGGAGGTTGTATTTTGATAGATCTTGTACTCAAAACGCTGTTGGAGCTGGGATCGTCATTATTGATCCCAAGGGTGTTCACCACTATTATTCCTTCTTCCTGAATTACCAAGATACTACCAACAATCAGGCAGAGTATGAGGCATTGATAATTGTCCTGGAAATCTTGATAGAGTTGGGGGCAACTAAAGTTGAAGTATTTGATGATTCAGAATTGGTGATCAATCAGTTGAATGAAGAATACAAATGCAGACACATCACTCTGGCTGGTTACTATTTCGCATCAACATAGCTATTAAGCTTTTGGGGCACTGAAATATCAATCAACCATATCCCCAGAGAATCAAATTCCATTGCCAATTAGATGGCATAAATAACTTCTGGAGCATAGAGTCAAGAAAGAGAGTTTAAAGTAGATATGGAAGTTCAAAGGAGAAATCTCCCCTCTATCTTTGAAAAAGGATTTAGCCTAGATGTGATGACTAAAGAAATAGAGATAGAAGACTGGGGAACACCTATTATTCAATACTTGAAAGATCATTTTTTCCCCATAAGTAAGAAGAATAGACAATAAGAAACTAAGCATGTCATGTTAGATAAGTCTATGCTAAGAAAAACTCCATATAGACTATTGTTAAATTGCCCAGGCCAAGAATAATAAGAGTGATGGCCGAAGTACATGAAGGAATCTGTGGAGCACATCAAGCTGGAACTAAGATGAGGTGGCTGCTAAGAAGATATGGCTACTTTTGGCCCGACATGGAGAATGACTGCAAGGCCTATGCCTGAGGGTGTGAAGAGTGTCAAAGACATGGACCTCTTCAACACGTGCCCTTAGTAACCTTGAACCCTGTGGTCAAGCTTTAGCCATTCAGAAGATGGGCCATGGACTTTATCGGGCAAATTTACCCAACTTCTAGCTAGGGACACACATTCATAATTGTGGCAACAAATTACTTTACCAAGTGGGTAGAGGCTTCAGCTGTAAAGACTATCACTTCAACTGCTGTCAAAAAGTTCATTGAAACCAATATCTTACACAAGTATAGGGTGCCCGAGACAATTGTTACAAACCGCGAGACAATTGTTACAAACCGCGAGCCATCTTTTATTTCAAAAGAAGTAGAGGAATTTACAAGTAAGTTCAAGATAAAGATGATCCAATCTAGTCTTTACTACCCCCAATCAAATGGTTAAGCAAAAGCTAGCAACAAGATCTTGGTGAGTATTATTAAAAGAATGGTGGCAGGTAGTCTAGAGAAATAGCATGAGAAGTTGGGAGACACTCTATGGGCTTATAAAACCTCCAAGAGGCTAGGAACTGGAACTACTCCTTATGCCCTCACCTTCAGGCAAGATGATGTGCTTCTTATTCAAAACTAATATGATCTGCATAGTAAAGAATATATTCAAGGTATGTGTCAAGGAGTCGAAGATCTAGATGTAGCACGAATTAAAGCTTTAAACAAGATTCAAGAAGGGAAGAGAGTCGTTGCCTGAGCTTATAATAAAAGGGTAAAGTTAAAAGCTTTCCAAGAAGGGGAATTAGTATGCAAAGTGATTCTGCCCTTAGGAGCTCAAGTTAAAGGCTTTGGGAAATAGAGTCCCATTTAGGAAAGCCCCTGCACTATCAACCAGGTACTGGATAATGGAGGATATTACTTGGCAGATTTAGAAGGAAACTTGCAAAGACATCTAATCAATGCTAAGTTTTTAAAACAATATCATCCAACTTTATGGGATGTAAGAGATTGTTAGATCGAATAGAGTTAAGCAGATCAAGAAAAAATGAAGTTAGTTTATAAAGGAAAATGAGACAAGTAAAAGTGAAGAACGAATTTATTTAATTCCATAAGAAGAGAGGTTACAATGACCCTAGCCTAACAAATTTACATCTTTACCCAAAGTGATTGTTCTGGAATAATAAGTTTGCATAATTGAAAAGATTTAGGTAGGCTCGGCTAAAACAGTATTACTATTGGTAAGTTGAGACTCAACATCCTCTAGCTCTAGGTTCTTCTTCTTCACTTCTTCAATTTGCTGAGAAGAGTCGCTTGTTCAGCCTTCAGCACAGCCAGTTGCTCCTCTAATTTCTGGATTTTAGAAGCCACCACCTTGATCCTATATTCTGTGACTGAACCTTCATCCATCAATTGTTGAATATGAAACGAAGTCCTGGATTGTTTCTCTTTAAAGCACCTCACTCGATTGGCTTGCGTATCAACCCGCTAATGCTGATCCATCAGTGTTCGCAAGTTCTCAAAATAAGAGAGGAATGACTCATACTGAACCTTTGATAATTGATCAGCCTTGTGCAATTCAATAATGGCCTTCTTTACATCGTAGAGAGCCTTGAGACTAAAGGAAGCTGAAAAATCCTTCCTAGCCCACTCTTGGAAGATCCAACATTAATCCTAAAAGCCTTGAGGCTCGGAGAGATGCTTTGAATACCTTAGCCTTGTATTATGTTGCCTAAACTCTTTAAAAAGTTCGAGCAATGATGTTGTTACAGAGATGGGTACAAGGGGCGAATGCACCTTTCCAGCTCCTTCAGAGGTTGCAACGGTGGAAGCAGTCTTAGCAGGAGGAGAAGCCCGAGGAGTAGAGGCAGTAGTCTTGGCTTTCTTCTAAGGTCGAGGGATAGGAATCCCCGTAACCCTAGAAGCCAAATGAAGAATGGGAAGATCTGCCATGCACACTAGAGGTGGAGGAAACTAGCCTGAGCCCTCGCCAAGACCCTGTTGCAAACAAAGGGAAGGTAGATTAGGAAGATAGTCTACAATAAAAATAAAAAATAAAAAATAAAAAAGCTACAAAAAAGGAGTTGGTATACCTAAATTAAGCTTGGAGCCTTGGAAGGTAGAGGATGAGTTGTTTCCTATGATGGTTGATAGGGATCATTCTCACTTACTGGAAATGAGGAATGATGCCCGACCCTTCACCAGAGGCCTATAAACAACAAGAGAAAAGACAAGTGTTAGTAAGTTAGTTTGTACAAAATAGAAAATAGAAGTCTAAGTGCTCGTATACCTAAGGTAAGACTTGAGAGGATAGGTGAGGCGCTTCTGTTGCCACATCAGTCTCGGAAGCCCAAGGGCTAGTTACCTCTGAGACCACTGGGCTCTCAAGGACTATTGGTTCTCGAAATGAAATGGTTGGTGGTTGATTGGTCTCCTGTACTGAGGAGGACTGAAAAGAACAAAGTATAAGTACAAATAGAGAGAACTTTAAGCACAAAAGGGTCAAGCTGAGAGGCTCACCGAGTTACTGTTGTCCTTCACAAAGTGTAGCATATCCCCAGTTGAAGGATTGAACTGGGAAGTTGGAGTCACCACTAGTGAAGGAGGAGGAGTCGAGGGGATAAGAGCATAGCTTTGCCCGATTGTAGGCACAGGTTCCCCAACTTTGGCCTATAGAAGAATAAAGGTCGATCATTAATTTCAAAAGTGATAAAATTGCAAGCTTAAAGCCAAGAATAAGAAAAAACATACCTTTGAAGGTTTAACCCGAGAATAAGAAGCATGTACTATTCGGGCTGGAGAAGAAGAGGCTTCAGGGTGAAAGATCCCTTCTTTCCTTGTGTCCTGTTTCAAGCAATCGGTTACAAAATTAATGCAAAAGGAAAGAAAGGGTAAAACTTCGAAGGGGTTACTTGAGATACAGGTCATACTTTCAACTCTTCAAGGATGGTATCAAAAAGATCATTGTTCTTCTGGTACATCTCCGCACCAAACGGTTCCTCCTTGAAACAAAAGTAGGTTTCTTGGTTGCTAAAGGCCCTAGTTACAAGGAAGAAGAAGTTATTAGTTCATGGAGTGAAGATTGCAATTAAGAAAATAATAAAATGGAGTTAACTTACTGGATGACTTCTGCTTCTTTCTGCCCACTTCAACTGGATGAGCAGTGGAAGACTTGGAAGATTTGGATGCTCTGGAAGTTTGGGCTCTGGTCCTCTTCTTCGTAGGGGTTGCCCGCGGACCTGGTGTAGACAAGAGAGGCTGAGATTAATCCTCGGGCTCAGACTCAAAGGATTCCACCACTGTTGCTCTTGTCTGCCGTGTTGCCTGAGTTTCTGCTACAGGCTTAGCTTCATCCTCAAAATCTCCAAACAGCTCTGAAAGGTTTGCTACATGGCTAGATCCAGCACCTTGCCTCACAGCCTCTTGAACAACTGAGGCATTTGCTGCTTCTTCATCCAGCCCGACGTCCATTTCTTCAGTGATGCCTTAGGTTGCAAAGATCAAGTTAATCAAATAAATGTTAAGAGAAGATAAATTATGGAATGTTATAAAATATAGGATAAAGTAATGGAAGGTACTTATTAGAAGAAGCTGGTTATTTTGGTAAACTATATCCTTCCAGTTTTTAAGTTCATCGGGCTTGGGATAGAACTTGATGGTTAGCTGCCCGAATAAGCGGTCGTGAGACTCCTTGATATCTCTTATGTACCTCTTGGTCCATTTGGCTTCCCACCAAGTGGAAAAGAAGTAAGTACACTCGAAGTTTAGTGCCACGGGTTTGTGGACGATTTTGCTCATCACTTCTAAGCTACGTTGAGCTGCCTGAAATGTAACTTCTGAAATAGAACAGAGACGGTAAGAGGTGCCGCAATTCACAGAGTCAAAAAAGGGGACTGGAATGGTTGCCTGCTGCAGAAGTTTAGGTGGTAAACCTCTAGCTCGCGTTGATAACAGTGGCTCCTCACCCCCCCCAGGCCAGGTCTCTCGGCTGAATGCAATTATGAACCTCTCTTTACAGAAGGCACCGGCATCATCCCTGAATGCACTCTGGAAGATGTGGTGTAAAAACCAAGGGTATCTTCTTAGTATTGAAGCTCCTCACTCTAAGTCTGCCCGAGTGCAGCAAGTTCTGAAGAAGAACATGCAGGAGAATGTAGAATGGTTGGTGGGAGAAGCCTTGGCCAAGATTTAGGCAGGAGCAACACCCTCAGGGAACTCCAGATTTGGTGCCCGAAGCTCAAGGAAATACCATTGCAACCACAATTGGACCATCCAAGTTGGCCCATTAAGGTTGGTCTGGAAGGGTTCACCCTTAGTCATCTCAAAGAGAAGGTGATAAAGATGAGCGAATCAAAGTGATGGAAAGCTTCCACAAAAGGGATTCACTCGACCTTTACTCCTTTGGATTTGTTGGGGAAGACTTGTTTGTTAAGCCAGTACAAAAGAAAGTACATATGCTCTTGATCTCTGTTGGCATTACAAGAGGATAAACCAAAGTTCTTCTTAACAAACGGGATAAAGCACGTGAAAAAAGTCTCGTAGCTCTTAAAAATGAAAGACTTGTACTTCAGCCAAGTCATGAGATCAGAAGTGTCCAAGCTCTCAGCAGTCAGGCGAGAAGAGGGAGACCAGTCGTGGGTAACATCCACAACTCTGCCCGAGGGCCTTAACCCGAAAACTTGAGCCATGTCAAGGATGGTTAGAGACATGGTACCTATCTTGAAATTAAAGGTGTTGGTCCCTGAATTCCAGAAAAGAAGAGTTGTGGTTAGTAGCTCGGGCTTGGCAATCACGGTGGTCTTGGAAAGCATTATCAGCTCGTATATGTCGTTATTCATCCACTTCTTCTTGAAGATGGGCTCGAGCTCATTTATCCACTGCGTCCAACAATAGTCTTTCATCAAAGGGAAGCCTCTTCGATAGTTACACCACTTGGAGGCCAAAATACCAGCCTCGACCGAATATGGGTTGGGAGTGAACCAATTGACCTTGGGCATATTGTTCTCTACTGTAATTGGGGCCTGAAAGTCCATGCAGATCCTAGGGAGTGCAGTACTCCCTCTTCGAAGAAAAGTGAAGTTTGCAGGCCAGCTCGAGGGTGATGAAGGTCGTTGAGCAAACAACGCATAGTGGCAATGCCCTCGCCAGATTCACAGGAAGATTGGGCAACTTTAGGTTTCATTGGATGATTTTGAAAAGAAAATGAGAAGAAAATTGGGACTAAGGAGCAAGAACTGAGAGAACAAGAGAGTTTTGGGAAATTTGGAAATTTTGAAGACTCTGGAAATTCGAAGGATTAGGATTGCTAAGGTATTTTGGCCGAGAGTTTCAAGTGGAGGTTATATAGTAGATAGTTAGTTAACGTTTAAAATCATGGGTTAGTGCAAAGGTTTAGTTAACAAGCGGCTTTTTTGAATGGCGCAAATCCCGAGTGAAAGTATGCGACGGCTGTTTAATCATCATTAACGCCTCAATTTGTAGACTCAACAATGATTAAAGGGGGCACTGTTTGGGTTAGTATTTGAATAATACGCTAGATTGAAAGAAAACCCAAAGATGTCAAAACAAGGAGAATCTACCCGAAGCCCAGCATCAAGCCCAGAAGCAAACTGAAGCCTTCTCAGCCAAAACATAAGCCACGTGTTTATGATGGAAGTGACAAGTGATGGAGACCAACCTACTATCAGCCAAAAAACACTTTCTAGTGGCACTACAAGTAAAAAGCTGATGACTCGCTACCTTACCAAATTGTAAAAGCACTAGAGTTCCGCCATCACCTTAACAATCCTATGTAATTTTACTAACTACTTATGAATTACACATGCAACTTTAACGGTTAGGTTTTTCTAATGCATATTTTCCTCCTGGTATTCAAGTAAGAACGTATATCTAACATTCAATCCGTCTGTGATACTCAAATCAAATGTAAACATGCAAGACTCATTAAATTTTGTCAAAACCCTTTGAAAAACCATGCAACACAACACCTAAGAGTGTGATATTCGCCTTAAATGAAATTACAATTATCAATCATAAGAAGCCATAGTCACTCCTTCGGCAAAATTGCGACCGAATTGCATCCAATTACTTATCTAAACATCCTAATGGTGATCAAGCACTAAGAAATAAAGATAGTTTAAACACAATGATTAATAATTCAAAATATGCATGCATAATATCATAAGCAATTAAATAAAGACTACCTATTCATGCTAAGGCTCATGGCCTCACCCTAGCAAAAGAAATTAGTTATGCACAACCATACAACAAAATATTATTGAAAACATAGATAAAAAAACACCTAGTAAATAAACTTCAATCGGCAAAAGCTCTCTAAGTCGAATTCTCCAAAGTAGTACGTAGAGAACCCTAATGGCTAAATAGCCTTATTTATACTAATACAAAATAAAATTCTTTCAAGAAAAAATCTTCTAAAAAGTAGAAAACAAATAACTTAAGAGAAACTAGGAAACTTAATCCTAATCAAATATGGAAAATCTGCTCAACCACAAATCAGTCACGTTTCTGGACCTTCAAGGTTCCAAAACAGGCCCAAAATGACTTGAAGTAAAGATTATGACATCCTCTCCAAGTTCCAAGAAGAGCCCAAGACCAAAAACCATCATCTTCCAGCCCAAAAGTTGCAAAGAAACCCAAAAACGTCATTTTGATAGTACTGAGCACTGTTCCTTTATTTCATCGCCATAAATTATCCACTTGGTAGAAAATTTTGAAACTTTAATACAAACAAGTTGAAAGACTAACGAACAACCTCCAATTAGAATCACTCCAAAATTCATCCGTTTGATTACTTTTTGCTTAAGAAGAACTCGAATGTGCTACATTGAGAATATAAATCAAAGTATCAAAATCTCACCAAAATAATTACTAACATATACTAAGAATAGGGTACAATATATAATATGAAATCGACACATCAACAGTCCACCTTATGGGAACCGGAAAGATTCACAGAGACATTTCGGCCTTTAACATTGAGTTGAGTAGAAATGTCTGCAAAATTTATCAAGGCTTAACGTTGAAGCTTGTTAGAGGGTTAAGAGAGCTTAGAAAGAGTTCATGATTCTCTTTTTTAAATAATTAATAGTACGTACCAAACAGGTTTTTATTTTCACAAATTGTTGGCGATATAGTCTATGAGAACAAATCTTTAAAATGACATGTTCTTGTTTTAATTCTCAGAGAATGTTATAGAGAAATTATTTCAGAAAACATCGAAGACGGTCCCAATTATTACTTATTTTCAATTTTTCTTGGTGTATTCAATTGTGATTTTGATGGACTTTAAAAGAGTTGATATTTTAAATGGTATTTAATCAAGATTTTTAATTAGCGAGTCCATGAAAATATAAGAGTATGCAATCAAGATTCTATTTATGATTTGCCACTTAGTACTATGGTCTAACGGTATTCCTATGCACTTGTAAGTAAGAAGTCTTAAGTTTGATTGTCGCTAAAGGAGAATTTAAACCACATTATTACTAGCCTATTATGAGGAAGAAACATAACCATTCCTTTCCGCCATCATGAAATGATGACATTTTGTTTCTCATTTTAGTTTCTATTTCACTTTTATTAATTTTTAGGACAGCACTACACGAAATTATAATGAATTTTAAGTCCTTGTTTGCCGAGGAACATAAAATAACTTAATCAAACCAGCGTCCTACTCGATACACAACCATTTGGTTAAAAAGTCAAATTAACGCTCAACTTTCACACACACACACACAAAGACTTAAACACAAATATTGTCTGTTGGCAGCCTTCAACAGTGGCAAGCCTATTCTCTCTTTCTCTCAAGCTATCTCATGGCATTGAGACCAAAAGCAACACTCAAGATAAATACATGTTAAGCCAGTCTAGACTCTATCCGAGTTTTGACACCAACATAGATGATCTTAGTTAAGTACTATATAAGATGACAAGTGGGAGGCGCTTTTTACTTCTAAAGAATTTTTTACATAGGCTTGCTCATCTGTCTTTGTTAACGTTGTATTATGTCATTATGTTTATTGCAGTTGTTTGCTAGATCACTTGAATAAAATACAACAAAAAATACAGTATTTTTATTGAAGATTTGTATGTAAAATTTCAATCAAGCAACAAGAATATAGATGAGAGAGAGAGAGAGAGAGAGAGAGAGAGAGAGAGAGAGAGAGAGAGAGAGAGAGAGAGAGGAGGGAGACTTGATCCCCATGTACATGTGCAAGAATCCACAAACTCTCGTTGGTTTTCTGTGCAAAAGAAATTCCTCTATTTACAATTAATGGTTGGTTTTGGTAGATTAGGAGATGATAAATTAGGAGACCACAATCTCTTAAGCATTGCAATGATATATAACGCTTAGTGGTACGAGTCTTACAAAAGATCTAATTATTGGTAAAGTTCATTAAATCTCTTATGCAAAATCTAACTGACGATTTTCTAGATTACTCAATAGTGCATACCATGGAAGAAAATTTGATAAATAGAAGCATGTCTTGGTTCACTTCTCCTTGCATAATGTTGCCAAATCTACAAACCAAAAGCCTAAAAAGTCAAGTGAAGCTTGGAGAGGAGAAGCTTTTGCGGTCCTTGTGTTCTTATTTCAGCTTTTCACTTTAAGTTATATGCTCTTTAATCTTTCCCCTTTAATCATGGACAGAGAGATCTTGCTTTACTATGCACAAAAGGGCAAATACCGAATGAAAAATGTAAAGACCATCTACATGGTAAAGTTAATTGGAAGAGGACGAAGGCTATGGGAAAAAAATTTGAATTTAACACTTTTATTTTCTACTTACGACTCTTTCTTGAGTTTTGAGCTAAAACTAAAGGTCGAAGAAGGACAGAGATCCTCATCGAATCTCACTGTCCGTAGCTCAAAGACCAGACAATCTGCACCACTCAAACTGAATGCGACGGTCCCAGTTTAGGACTAAAAACGAGAAGTAGCTTATAAGAAGAAAATGAATGTGCAGAAATCAGTTTCCATAACTTTCTTTTGACTGATTTGTGAGTGGTTTCCATAGTCTTCTAGATCTAGAGTTTTTTTTGGTTGTAAAAAAAAAGAAAAAATTAAAAAAATTAAAAAAGATTGAATGACATCAAATTTCAACACTGTCACATGCACGGACCAGTTCCTACCAGTGGAATAATGGACATGTAAAAAAGCAAAAACCTCAAATGAAATGTGGGAAAATAACTTGGACTGATCTTAATCTCATTTTTCGGGATCCATTTCTTTGTGTCCTGTCCTTGTCACATTCCAATCTTCTATTGCTGGTAACTTGTATGTATTCCAATTTGGGAATATTGGGTAGCTTCATTCACACTTTTAGTTTCTTCTTCTACGCTCATTTTCTTTTCTTTTATTTCAATGAATTTGGATTGTATCGGGATTTTACTGTCCGGAGTTTAAAGACAAAAATTTACTTTGACTCGATTATGTTAGTTTGAAGGTTAAATCAAACGCATCTCAATTGTGACGTTACACTAATCTAATGTGTAGCATAAAGTCTAAAGTGAACCCCAGGTGTAATTTGATACCTAAATTGAACTCGATCTGTAATTTAGGCGTAAATTGAACTCAGTATGTAATTTGAGACCTAAATTAAACAACAATGGACAATATTCCCGCTTATACAAGATATAAACCAACCAGAATAAGGCAAACGCACCTTTATCTTTCTTTAATGGTTTACATAATAATTGGAAATGTATACTTTGGGCTAGATTATATAAAGAAAAGAACAAAGGTTAAGTCAATGTTAAGGAACCCTAAGTCCGAATAAAACCAAAACAAAGCAAGAAAATCCCCTAATCCTAAAACCTAATCATACAGCAGGCGCCTAAAGCCATAAGCCCAGCTCCAATCAGAGCGGCCCGCTGACGTAAGCCAGGAGAACTTTTCGGGGCCCACACACATCGTAGGGATCCGTGATAAAGAAAGAAGTCGCCTTGTGGGACCCCCCCCTACAATGATGTGACCCCCTTTAACATCATAGCCTCATACCCACACACGCTTCGCTCCATCTCAGCCGTCCGATCAAACAACCCTCTCTCTCTCCCTCTCTCTCTCTAGCTCAGGCTGAGAGAGTCAGTAAAAGCCCAGTGACAGTGTGAGAGTCAGCAGATTTGTCTCTGTCCTCTCTCTCTCCCCCCTCTGAATCCTCGCCTCCGGTGGAACCAAGGCGCACCATTTCCCGCGCACACGGATTCCACGAACAGCCGTATTGAACGGACCGCAACAGCGGCGGCGCTCGCGGCTTTTTTCTGGCGGTAAAGTTCTTTTCTTTGCTTATAATCTACGTCGCTTCGCGGTTTATTTACTCTTGGTTGTTAAGTTTCGGATCTGTATCGGAAACGCCGCGTTTCGGCAAATGCGTTTCGTTGCTAAAAGAACTTGTGCTTTCTTGAGTTCCCAGAAAGTTCGTCGCGAAATTTATTAAGCGCATTTGGAATTCTTTTGTGTATTTTGCGCTCTGGTTGGTTGCTGAGAAAGTGGATAAAATAAAAGGCTTATTTTGTGCTCTGTTTGGTTGCCGAGAAAGTGGAAGGAAGACAAAAGACGATGAATTGTTTTAGCTTGGAATGTCGCTGCTGCGAACGTAAAAAACTTTATCTTGATTCTTGCGCGTTTTGCATTTTCCTTCGTTTTCTTTGCAACCAAACAGAAAATAAAAGCTTCAAGTTTTTTCTTTTTCTGCTGTTTGGTTGCAATTTGTGTTATGCTTTTTAAGATCTATGAGTTTCTTGCTGTCAATGTGGCATTCATGTGCTTTGATCTTGCATTTAATCTTCGAAATTCCATATTTGTAAGATGAAATAATAGTTTCATAGAAATAGTTATATTTCCTTTTAGACAGATCTCTTATTTTGTTCTTAATCTGTGACAAAATTGGAATGTGATAATCGTTTTTCGCTGTTAAACTGCCATCTGAATTTGATTCTTAGAACAAAATGCTCGTAATACTGTAGTCTCTTAACTGTATTTTAGATCCCTGATTTGGTACCTGTGCTTAGGATTTGATTAGAGGAAATGTATCTCACATCAATGTGATTATTTGCATATTTTTTTTTTTTTCAGAATTTAAGGTTGGATTAGAGAGAGAGAGAGAGCAAATTTTCGCAATGATTTCCTCAGTAATATGTGAAAGTGAAGCTCGAAAGCTACAATGCAATCGGATGTATGTCTAAGTAGTCACTTTGTAGAAATAGAATCTGCTGTTGGATATGGGATTCAGTTTAGAGCAACGAAATACTTCAAAAGAGCAGAACAAATTCAGCATAGAGGACAATGTTGTACAGCCCCAAACGAGTCGAAGAACAAGGCATATAGAGAAGGCGAAAGTGAGAACTGGAGCTGGTTTGAAGCAGAATGATCTGCATCAGAAAGCAAGACAAGATGCAGGTGATGGTGCTTCAGGCCAAGATAAATTTTCGGGATATCAATATAGAGAGAGTATGGAGGGGAATAATGCAGGTAAAGTTGATGAGCTTGTCAAGCACATGTCAAACTTGCCCGGTTATCTTCAGCGCCCTGAGAGAGGAGAAAAGATCCAAGAAAAGGTTTTGAATGTTGGAGTTCTGGATTGGGGTCGACTAGAGAAATGGAAGCACAAGCAGAAGCCTTTTCCCATAAAAGGTAGCGGTAGTTCATCCTCGGAAAGGATTACTGGAAAGTCTACATCATCTGTTGTAGTTCGCAATGGGACAAATGCTGAAGAACTCTCTTTAGGTTGTTCTAGTCTCAAGTCGTCTCAAAAGGATGGCCTTTCGCAGGGTGTCAAACCATCTGTGCATAAAGATGTGCGCTTCCAAGACTCTAAAACTGCTTCGAAGAATGCCGTTTATGGGCAGAAAAAGATATCCTTTCCCTATCGGTCCCTTGGAAGAAATCACTCAGATATGATGCTCGATAAGGGGAAGGCAAAAGATTCAGATCAGAAGTTCACATCAGAAACGGGCAATATGGCAGCAAACTTGAAAAGCTATGGAGTCTCCCTCGATCAAAAGCACGAGGTGAGCAATAGGGATGGTCGAGCTAAAAAAACCAAGGACCTGCAAGAATCGGATATCAAGAGGAAGGATATTGATCAAGGAATCATTACGGAAAAGGGAGTTCCTTCATCTAAGCTCAAAAGTTTTGATGTCTCGCTCATTTCAGAGGGAAAGACACTTGCTTGTCATGGTACAACCGAGAAAAGGGTGGAGGAGCTGCACAAATCAGATACCAATCTAGCTCATCAACACTGCCCTTCTGCGGAGAATCCCGTTGTTGTCTCACCACCAAAGGAACTACCCCAAAATGACTTTCCAGAGGTACTCCAGCTTTCAAAACCAAGAGCATCATGGGATGAGTGTATGGCAGAAGCTGATAAAATTAGCTTCTCAGGCAACTTTTCGACCAAAGAGATGGACTTTGCCGAATTCTCTTCTGAAGTTTCACACTCATGCCCACTGCCTTCTGCAGTTGAGACTAATACAGTATCAAACATGTTGCTAAATAGCACAATCAACGGTAACAGTGTGGGGCTTTCCTTTGTTCCATCTCACATGCGTCGATGCTCAACACAAGACCTCCTCTATGATGATAAATTTGTACATAAGAAAAAGTCAGAGAAAATGCTTACCCGTTCAAGCTTTGATACTTCGAGTACATTGGATCAAGAAGATGTTGAGCTGGCAACTAGAAAAGGTAGAAGCCCAACTCCCATTCGCCGGTTTAACTTCAGCTTAGGCCGGCTTGGTAGAAGTCTAAGTTTTAAGGAAATTTCAGATATTCCACAGTTGAGTTCCACATATCTGACGGTCAAATCAGGTCCTGTGAGATCTGGAACTTCCGATTGTCCGGATAATCCAAACAGAGAGAAAGCAAGTACTCATAACAGAGCTAGGTCAAGCCCGTTAAGAAGGCTACTAGACCCAATATTAAAGCACAAGGAGGCAAATCTACACCATTCTGCTGAAGCTGTTAGACCCCCGAAATCAAATTTTAATTCCTTGATCCCCAAGCCAATTAATATCAGTGAGTCATTGGAGAATCTGAAGGCTGAGGCATCATGGGTTAAAGCTTTTTTGCAAATAACAATCAAGAATGGACTTCCTTTGTTTAAGTTTTGGGTTGACAACAACAGAAACTGTTCTGCGGCAACCATGAAGAATTTATCATCTGGGAAGGATGATTTCTGCCAGTATTTTACATTTTACTGTATTAATGAAGTTAAGAGAAAAAGTGGTGGCTGGATGAGTCAAGGAAGTAAAGGCAAAAGTTGTCGCTATGCTTACAACGTTGTTGCTCAAATGAAAGTTTCTAGCTCTGACTTATCTGATGTTAACGGGCAGGACTTGAGCAAGTATATGGTAAGAGAGGCTGTTTTGTTAGATGTTGATCTAACACAAGCAGATCAAGAAACACCTAGCGTCGTACCACATAGGGAGCTTGCTGCTGCTGTGGTCAAGTTACCTAGGAAAGACTTGAGCCATTCTGAACAGCAGAGTGGCGAGGAAGTTATGGAGAAGGGCTGCGCAAAAGGTTCATCCGAGGATTACAGCTGGGAAGATAGTGCTATAGTCATACTTCCAGGTGGAGTCCATAGCTCACCGAACACAGGAGAACCTTCACCATTACTTGACCGTTGGAAATCTGGTGGGTTATGTGATTGTGGAGGCTGGGATGTTGGTTGTAAGCTGCGTGTTCTCTCCAACCAGAACAAATGCTGTCAGATTCCAAAAACATCCTCCGCATGTTACCCTTTTCTAGAGACTTTTGAACTATTTGCGGAGGTATGATTTTTGTTTCAGCAAAGCACTCTGTCCATATCACACAATTGATGGTGGTGTTTTAACCAATTTACATGTTGATTTTGTATTTCATTTCAGGAGGGAGCTCAGCAGAACAGACCAATCTTCAGTTTGACACCAGGGAAGGATAGAAGCTACTCGGTCGAATTCAACACATCACTTTCTTTATTACAAGCATTCTTCATCTGTGTTGTCGTAATCAGCAGTTGCAGACCATCAGATCTTTCAGAAGTTAGTAAAGTGTCAGAGGCGAAAGAATTCCAGGAACCGAATCTGAATCAAAGTAATGGAATCCAGGTGACAGGTCCGGCAAAGTATGCTCCAAATCCACCCATGTCACCTGTTGGGAGGGTCTAGCTTTGTCCGAGGAAATCCTTTTTGCTGTTCGAGTCCAACAATCGATGGTTTCAAACACAGCGGGAAACATCTCGTAGCCAACAAACCATTGTCGTGTGAATCCATGGATGCTCAAGTTTTTTAGGGAAACTTGCATGTTATTACAGAAAACATGTATGAGTTCGGCCGTTGCTCGTTTTGTGCTGCTTTTTTACTGCATTACCATGTGTAAAGGGAAAAAACTCAAAAACCAAACTTCAACATCTTCAAAGAATGATGGTGTAAATATGCCTATGCTAGGGCATTTCAGATACGATAGTACCAATTCTCCATATCGTGACTTCAAGTCATTATGTGTAGAAGGAGAAAATAGACGTGCGGAAATCATTTCCTGCACAAATTTTTTTTAAGTAAAGGTTCTCAAAACCACAAAAATTTAGTTTAACTGAAATTTGAAAATGCAATATAAACCGTGAAGTTGTACATTATACATGTATTTGAGTTTGTACAATTCACAAGTCAAGAACTGAAGCATGGTGAATACAGATAAACCATTTACCATCAATTTTCTCAAACACATTTGTTGCAAACAGTCCCCCCCCCCCCCCCCAACTGCTACCCTTTGTCTTCACCAACTCGACACAAGAAACATACCCGACATCCCCTCTAACGTAAACATTAACATCTTTCAGCTCAATCTCTAGTGGAAATTCGTAGTTTGCCCACACCTAGTCCCAGCTAGTCATAACATCTTCGTAACCATAGATTCCACGAGCACCCGGGTGCACGCAACAGACTTCTTTCCTTTGGGCCCAAAGGGCTTGCATTGCAGCTAAATCCCCAATCCTGAATGCCTCGTAGAATTGTGCATTTGCTGTTCTAACAGAAGTTAGACTGTCCTGCATCAGAAGTTTGAGGCTATCACAAATTTGTGCTGCTTTGGCATCGTCCTCCTCTGCAATGGCAAAGCCTAGATCACGCTCCAAGGTTTGCGCATCCAATACGATGCTTTCGCCACCACTTGAGCTTTCCCTTGAGTCATCGCCTATCACATTACACGGTCTTAGGGACCACAATCAAGAGGCCTGAACAGAGGATACTGCACTGAAAAAAGTAAGAATTAAAAGTATTCAAGATAATGCTACATTGCATTAAACGTCAATGGACTCCATTTATGGATCACGCCCTAACAAAGGTGCTCGAGAAAAGCACATAGTTTGTTGTTGCAGGGCAAAATAAACTTACTGGATTCTTCAGTTCGCAATTTGAGCTGACGATAACCAGGAAAGAACGGAACTTTATGCCCCCTTTCGAAGGTCTTTGCTACAACTAAGTTGTTTTTCCTTGAATAGGGTGAAGAAGGATGATGAAGCATCCCAAAAGTATAAATACAGGAACACAGCAAGCGATTAAGCTCTCCACGAGAAACATTGCCCTAAAACATATAGATCAAAATAAGTCTAAATCAAACCAACTTGAAATCGGCAACGAAATAACAATGTAAGCAAATATGAAGGAAGTCGTCAACAAATTCAAACATATTCCACTCGTTTCTTTCGTAATCTTCAAAAATCCAATCCAAAATATGAGAACACTCAATCATAACATGGAAATTCAGAATCAATGTGAGCTCGTTTCACAGTACAAAGATCAAAACTTGAAATTATATGCAGTCGAAGCAGACGTGAGTTAGGTCAGTTGTCTAGGGCAACGTGCCCGCCACATTGCACTAGAGTTCGAATCTCACTCCCCGTAAATTAGAGTAGTTTGAAGCTAAATAAGCGTCCTTGGATTAATCATCATTCATCATCCACTTTGAAGCTAAATACAATTGAATTTTAGCAAATAGAAACTTAATTAAACATTATGAACTAATATATCTCAAAACGGGGAAACATACAGAGCTAAATACAAACTAAACGACATTGACAATTAAGCACAACTCACATTTAAGCAGAAAAAACCAGATCCATGAAGCGCCATGAAAACAGAAGGATTTCTGCAATCCAAGCACAACCCAGAATTATATATTAGAAATATGAAAAGGGTAAGGATAAGGATTTAGGTTTAGGGCTTGGAGCCTAGAGCTAGGGTTTTGAGCTGTCGGAGCTCCTGCTTTTAGGGTTTTCGCAGAGATGAAGTTCTGCAGGAACTGGAAAATTTAGAGTAGTATGGAGGGCACAACAAAATCGGCCCAATAAGAAGATATAATGGGCCAAGCAAGGAGCCCAAACTTTAGCCTACTTTGGACCTTCCAGAAAAGAGGAACTTTCCAAGAAACTTCCAAGGCCGAATAACATGTTAGCTTCATCGTGTAATGGCTCCAGAACATTCCAAATATTAGTTGATAATTACACAATTAAATAGGAATAAACACGTGAATGTCCACCATTTTCCTTGTCAAGGACAAAATTGCACCATAAAAATAGCATAAGATATATCCATTTGCTTTGTTTTTTGTTATCTTTTTCTAGGAAATTTCAATTGCTCAAACTTACTTCATTGACAGCCAATTTTCTTGTTATTTTAAACTTCTAAGGGATGAACTATGAGGGACGAAGCGTAGTTCTTTATCTTATTTTAGTTTTTTTTAAATTAATATTTTTCCATTTCTATGTATGCAGGGTTATATTTTATTACTTGTTAAAGTCAAACTTAACCTACTTTTGAGGCTACATTTTGTTTGCCCTAGGGTCAAACTTAGCATGATTCTTTTAGTCCGATTTTTTTAGCCCTTTTGTTGGAGATTGATTTTGAATATTTTAGGGCTAAATGTGACCTATAGCTTTTGACTGATAATGCCTAATCCCATATTCTTTTTTTTTTTTAAGGAAAAAAAAGGGACTAGTCGGTGATTTCGCCACGTCAATCCACCCTTCTCATGATCGAAAAGACTTCTAGAGGCATTTTGGCCTCCCACTGACAACCATCGTGCAATTTACCAGCAGCAAAAATCGAATTCAGAACGTGCCATGTGAAATACGAGTCTGGAATTCATCACTAACCACTAGGGCATTCCGTGGTTGTTGCCTAATCCCATATTCCAAGATTTCTGTATAATCGAACTTGTGTATGTATATGTTTTGACCAAGTAACTTAATTGAGTTGCTGAAATTGTACTCTGCCATATGTCAATTATGACATTTTGGTAATTGAAATAGTTTTGTAAAGAGCACCAACCGTACATCCGTTGTCTGGATAGACCATGGTCTTTGAATCAAAAATATAAAAAAGATAGAACATGGTCAAAACTGGAAAACTATTGAACCTTGAACGGAATGAATGACATCTGGTAAACGAAGATATTTTTGGCTATTTTTGTAAATATGTTCTGTATGTTACAGTCTCCGTCATTAAGCGGCAAACACTAGATTGTTATTGTTGATATATTTCTGTTTCTTTAAAAAATTATCAAGTGTCGTTCACTAATACTTCATTTGTAAGTGAAAAAACCTTAAGTTTGATTTTTATTAAAGATAAATTTGAACCATAGTATTCCTATCTCATTGTGAGACTAAGTTCACTTTTCTTCCTTAATAATATTTTTTGTTAAAAAAAAAAAAATGATCATGAGACTTGCAAGAGCAGAGCTCGCTATAGGCACTCCTAGGTTGTAGCTTAATGCAATTCGAAAAAAAAAAAAAATTATTGTAGAGGAAATTAATTTGACAGAGAATTTCACATATTACAATGTGAGGCATAGTCACCTTTATATAGCAGTGTGACTATCCTGGTAAATTACACAAATACCCTAATTCAATAGAGAGAATTAATTGCCTAATCAATTGAGGAATCAATGGCCTAATGGTTACACCAATAAGTAGACAGACATATATATCCTTCTACATTTGAAATTACTACTAATATTTTTTTGACAAATGATATTATCTACTATTATCAACACTAATGAGAGGGGGTGGGTTAGCCTCACAATGAGCTACCAATAATGTGATTCAAATTCGTCTTTGGCGAGAATCGAACATAAGACTCTCACTTATATTTGCAATTGCTACTAATATTTAGTCTAAAAGAAAAACCAAAATCTTATCCCATCTTAAATTTAGTCTACACTTCATGCTCCAGCAACATGTAAATATTAGCCTAGTCCTACACAAAGTGGGAAACGAAAAACACAAAAATATTTAGCTTCTTATACACTGCTTTTAATTTATGGCCGTCAAATTTGATAAATTAAAAAAATTAACACATGATTTAATAAAAATGTGTGAGAAGTTAAACCGGTGTATATTAACATTTCTCAATAAATTTCTAGTTTCATTCTTGACTTGGTCAGTGTTTTAAGCCATGTGATGAGTTTTACAGATAGAGAGAGAGAGAGATGGGCAATCAGGATGGGGATGTAGGTATCTACCAAGCAATTTTTTGGCAGGCAATGGGATCTTTCGTCGATGAAAAGTTTTGGGCAAAAGAGGGTACTCATAAGGAAAAGCTTATAAACTTTTTACCCAAAATCGTGGAATTGCAGAGTACGTAACAAAGACATTTGTTTTGGCAGTAAATTGACTATTCATTCTGCACCAACAAGTGGTTTGTTAAGTGGTCCTGATTAAAAGCCACTCTGACCCTTCAATCCTTTGGTTGCTTGCCTCGCCTTGCCTAGCTTTGACACCAAGAAGCTGATGAAACCTAACAAATGGAGGACTAAATCATTGCCCATTGAACTACATGTCATCAATGAGCCAATAACAAGCCTCCCATAACTCTAGGGTTTAAAAGATGTATGTAATTGTCGTCCGACGCTAACCACCAAAGTATAGACTACAAAGTAATAAAGTTGTAAGTGTGAGTAACATTACAAGAATTATAAGAAGCACATTTTTTTACTCATCTTCGTGTTTTGACAAAAAAAAAAAGGTTAGTTTTCGAAAGAAGCTCTCAGTTGCGTTTGATTTTTTGGTGGTAAGCAAATTAAGGTCATGGAATTGGGAAAGAAAAAGGATAGTGCTATTTACACATCAATTTTTTTTACTAACACATTCTTTTAATCTATGATCGTTTGATTGAACGAATTGAAAAAAATCAATAACAAAAAATTAACATGTGCGAGATAAAAATAAGTGTGAAAAAAAATAAAATAAAATAAGATACGGGAGTACTGGGTCTCATTGACATGGGATGGAAGTAAGATGCGGAGAGAGAAGAGAAGGCACGTGACACGTTGCAATCACGTGGAAGAAGCCGCCTTGGCCGTTTATTGTCTTCAACCTTAACCCTAACCACCTGTCGAGCGTTTGACCACTTCTTTACACGTCCCAGGCTCCCAGCCCCTCCTAATTTTAGTCCATTTTGTACTGCCCATGCTCATATGACCAAACTACCCCATGCCTAGTTACTCTCTTTTCTTTATTGATGCCCAATAAGTGGCTTTATTACACTATTTGATTATTCTAACGCATTACTTGGTCATCCATTTAACGGAGTGATGAAATAAATTGATATCAAATGATCTACGAGATTTGATATCAAAATTTTACACTTATAAGTGAATAAGTTACCAGTAGACCGTAATTCTAAATAATAACTTACAAATTTAAACAATTTCTAGCAAAAGTCGCACACTCTGTGTGTTGAGATATATATTTTTTTAAATATTTTTTATTTTATTTTTCTACTGAGATGAGTTATTTGCTTTTAACATGTTGCTAGCATCTCAAAATAAAAAGGGTTGGTAGATAGGAAAGAGAAAGAAAGAGAGATAATAAGTAGAGGATATTGATAAAGTGACATAGCTGTGAAGTTTAGAGGAAAAAAAAGTAAAAACTTGTTTTTACAAAATTACTTTAATGCCCACATTGTTTTCCTTTCTAATTCTTCTTTCAGCATTGTATTAAAGGGTATATTAGTAATTATATTAGGGTTTTTTATTGACAAATAATATTTTATTAATACGTAGCTTAGATATCACTTATCGATTCAAAGACAAAAAAGTAATACGCATTCCTTAGAATCTTCATTAACTTTTCAAATATACATATTCAAGCTTCTTTCTTTGTTCTCCCTGCTTATCTGCAAATTTTCGCCAATCAATATCGCACAATATGCAAGGATTGTGAAACTGAACGATATTATTTCGAAACTGAGCGATATACTAATTCGATTCAAACTAAAAAAGATGGCACAGGCAAACAGAAGGCTCACTGTCGAATCCACCTATGTTATACCGGGGTTGGTAATTTACACAAAAACAGGTAAAAAGAAGTTGTTGGAAGTTAGCGGGTACCAAAAAACTCCCAGTCAGACAGACATGCAAATATGCTATACCATTTTACCTTTTTATTTTATTTATGCGCTGTACCAACAATAAATTATGTTTATGTTATATAGACTTCAAATTAACCCCCACCACCAATCAACCCCCCTAACCTCTTGGCCTTTGCCTGGCTTGAAACGGCATGGCATGCCTTGGCTTCCACATGCTCTTGTTTCTCTCTCTCTCTCTCTCTCTCTCTCTCTCTCTCTCTCTCTCTCTCTCCTCCCTCCCTTTTTGAGTACTCTCTCTCTCTCTCTCTCTCTCTCCCTCCCTTTTTGAGTACTCTCTCTCTCTCTCTCTCTCTCTCCCTCCCTTTTTGAGTAGTTCTAGAATATGGTATTCGGATTACGTGTCTGTGCATCTTAATGGTTTGCCGCCTCTTGCTTTGAAACCATCACTATTGAATATAATGACTCTATCTCCTAATACGAGATTTTTCAATGCATTCACAGCACAGAGTGATACGCCACAAGTGGAATGAAGTTTTTTTATTTTTAAGTATCCCTTCAGTTGTATAATGACATATTGCGTATGGTCCGTGTTCTGCGTGTTCAAATATCCCACATCAGCAACATGAAAGAGAAAAGAAGAAATTAAATATTCTAACCTCATTCCAATTAATACCTAAGCATTTGGTGATAAAACTCTACACCTGCTACTGTGACAGCCCGTTCCGGATTTTCGAACCGTAGGGGTGAAATGAGGATTTTGCCCCTATTATGGTTGATTCGTTGTGTGGTTGTTTTTGGGTGTTGCTTGACTGGTTTTGGACCACACTCACTCACTCTCTCTCCCTGCCCTGTCCTGAGCCCTCTCTCTCTCCCATTCTTATTCTTCTTGGACGGACGACAACCAAAACCATTGAAACCTTCACAGATCGATGAAACAAATTACATATTCGTGCTCGTGAGGTCATTGGGAGTTCAACCATACCTATTTCAAGTAAGGATACCTTCATTTTCACGTCGAACTCGGGATACCCCGATTTGGTCACTGTTCATGCACACGTTAATTCTTGTGTTTTTTGGAATTTCAAGCTTATAGGAAGCTTGGTGAGGTCCTTAGGAGGCTCGGGGTGGTTCGTTTGAAGGTTTTGGACGTCGAGATCGTGAGTTACAAGCTTGGCCGGAGTTGGTGATGTTTTCCCGGCGAGATTCCGTGGATTTTAGTGCTTGAAAGTGGTATGAATTTGTTCCTCTTGTTGTAAGCTTCATTTTGGTACCAATTTTGTGAAATTTGGTTGAAAAACGAAGAAGATACAAGGTTTTAAAGTTTTCCATTTTCTGGCGCCGTCGGCGTCAGAGTTTCACCGAAGAAGATAACGGAATATTCCGTCAGTTTGGACGAAATATTCCTAACGGTGTTAACAGAATCCGTCAGAGTTAATGGAATATTCCTGACGGCGTTAACTGACGCCGTCAGTGTGCCAGGCACGTGCCTGCCCGTGTGGCCGTGCCTTGGCCGATGCGTGCGGCGTCGAAAAATTATTTTAAAAATATGGGGATGTTCCTGAGGTTGAGTAGATCACGTTGGTGTATTCATACACCTCATTTGAGCATTGTATGAGAAGTTATTTCGTGATGTTGGTTATGTGCTTTAAAATTAACGTTTTTATAGTTGTTTTGCATATAGGTGAGACCTATCCCGAGGACGAGCGCGATCACTCGAGGTAAGGGGGTTACAACCCTTCTACATACCAGTGAGTGGGCTTTTGGTTTTCCGTATATACCTATATACTTACGCTTTTCCCAGAAAGTGAAATGAAACGTTTATACGTTTACATGCCATGCTTATTGTTTGTCATTTATTTACGCATTATTAGTCGCATATGTATATATATGTTTGGTGTTGCGGACGCACAGGTAAGTGCCAGGTGAGTTATGATTTATGTTTATGTTCAATAGTGATTTGAGATGCATAGAGAGCTCATAACCTGCACCCCTGGTGTTAGTACTCCCGCCCAGAGTTGAGCACAGTCCTTCATGTGATGTTCACCTTCCTCACCACACGCTCATCTTGGATCCAAGTTAGGTGCACAGTCCTGTTGTACAGACCACTTTAGGTGGTTCCGACTCGTAGGTGACCTGCGATTATTCGCCCAACCTTCACGTGATCGTAGCACTTGAGCGTACTTATATTACACCCAATCCTGTCGTACAGACCACTCTAGGTGGTTCCGACTCGTGTGCAGGTATAGTTAGTGATATGGAGATTTGAGCTCTAGATTCAGCCGTACAGGTTACGTTAGGTGACTCCGGTTGACAGATTACATGGCGTTGATTTGACATTACCTGAGCACTTGCATTTTATTTCGAGGCTTTTGGCATGGCATACTTCTGAGCATGACTTATATATATATATATATATATCTATATTCTATTTTTCTGGGAAGTATACAGATTTTACGGCGAGGGGTTAGAATGTTGTTTATGAAATGGTTTTTGAAAAGTTTTGTTTTTGCCCACTCACACTTTTTGTTTTGCGCCCCTTCAGGTTCTAGTTGGCTTGCACTTTTGGTGGTTCCCCAGAGGATTTCCCCCGCATATCTGACAGATTATCACCAGTGTAGGACCACCTTTGGGTGTGTTTTTGTAGTGTTATTTCTCCCGGACTGCATTAGGTCTTCGAGCTCTGAACTTTGTTTTTCACACTTACGCTTGCACATGTATGTTTTTACTTTGTGTAAAGCTGGTTTTTATTTATTCGTACTTTATTATTATTTTATTAGCTTCCGCACTGTGCACATGGTTACGTCACTTTCACGTGACGGCCAACATGCCCTGATCTCGGTCGGCGTGTGTCAGCTACACTGTGCAGGTGGTAATTAATAAGTTGAAAACAATACTGGTGTTGTTAGAAGCCGACATTTAGCCCGTCTCTCTAATAATTTGACCCCAAACACTGAAAAATCTCTATCGTTACATCACCTCCATGACTCAATGGGTGCCACACCCAAGACCTTCATCTCTTTTTGCCTTTCACATTTTCTCCCCTGTTTATTCTTTCGAATCATTATATGCACAAAGAGTTGGTTTTGTATAACAAGGTTGAAGAGACATGAATGTGTTTTTCATGAAAAGTTTTCATGTCGTCTTTATTTTTAAATGTTTTCAATATATTAGTAATTATTAGTATTTTTGAAAATATGCATGACGTTGTGAAAAGTTTTCATGTTGTCTATTTTTTAAGAGACATGAATGTGTTTTTCGGAAAAAGTTTCAACGTCATCATGCATATTTTCAAAGATACTATTTTAGTTTTATGTCTTTCATATTTGAGTTTTGGATAAAATGCTTTGGGTTATGTTTTATTTTGAGCTCAAAATGCTTCTTTTATTGGTTTATATAAACGATATATTTATATTAAGATTTGATGAATAAGTTAGTTTTCAACTCATCACTTATGAAATTCAAACCTAATACTTTTCATTCATCAATATAGTAGAATACTATCAGACTTCGTTTTAATTAAAACATTTTCCTTAAAAGTAACCGTTCTATATGTGCTTACTTGCCCTTTTTTCCACTTCCAATTTTTCCCTAAAATTTTAAAATTTACTTTTTTTTTTTTTTTTTTAATGAAATGGAACTAAACAATAACGAAACTGTCAAATTTAATGAGCGGACGGGGGAGTGTGCCCAAACGCGGGGGACAAGAGCCAGTCATTTCCCACTAAAACCAAGGACATAATCGTAATTCACCACAGCCTCCAACCTTGATCCCATAAACCATCATTTGATTAAGAAACTAAACAAAAATTAGTAATATCTTAAATCTGAATTTACAAAGAGGAAAATAAAAAATAAATAAAATTAGCGCAGGCCGTGGCCGGACGATTTATTTACCGCCGCCTTCCTCCGCGGCCGCGAGCGGTAAAAAAAAAAAAAACTGTAATACAAAATTGCCGCCCTCTTTTATTTCTTATCCTTTTTTAAACCGCAATTTTCAGTTACAGTTTCGAGAACGAGAATATCTGCTTTTACCTCGTTTTCTCAGAATTTATTTAAAATTATAAATAAAATTACGGTTGAAGAACAAGAGAGAGAGAGACAGGAAGAGGAGAGAGAAAGTAAAATAAAAAAGAGACCCTTTTTCTTTGCTTTCTCCTTTGCGCTCACTCTTTTTCTCTAATCTCTGTGTTTTGGGTTTCTAGAGAGAGAGAGAGAGAGAGAGAGAGAGAGAGGAGAGAGATAGAGAGAGAGAGAGAGAGAGTTTTGGAATTGGGATTTGGGGATGTGAAATTTGAATTGAATTTGGTGGCGTTTTTTCTCCGTTTCTCTCTGTCTCAACTGTCGCCCCCGTGTTCAACTCGCGTGCTGGCCCAGCACTACTTGACAGACGAAGCCAAACACAAAGACGAAGAGAGAGAGAGAGAGAGAGAGAGAGAAGAGAGAGAGGGGAGAGAGAAAGCAAGGCAGAAAAATAAAAAATTCGAAAGGCCTTTCCCTTTTTCCTTTTCTTCTTCTTATTCTTCTTCCGTTTCCCGATTCATCAGAATTTGTACGCGTTGATTGCCCTCTCTCCAGATCTCCAGGTCGCAATCTGTGATCCCCCTCAGAACCCACCTTTAAAACGACCGCGTTTTGCTGCCCTTCGTCTTCCTCCTCGCATTCGATTCGATTCTGGAGGTGCCCGGCTATCAATCATGGAGGTGCTGAACCTGTGAAGTAATATGGAAGTTGTGTTTACGCCAATAACAACAACAACAACGACGACGAGGGGAAGAAGATGACGCTTTACATTGGCCGCGAGTCGTCAAAGGTTTGCTCTTTTTGTTCACTTTGCATTAATACCCTTTTGTTTTTCCCCTTTTTAAAATTAAAAAAAAAAAATTGAATTTTTTGCTTTTTTGTTCTTTACTGATGGTGGTCCTTTTTTTTTTCTCTCTGTTTTTGTATTTGGGGTTCTGATTTGTGAAGCTCTGGAAGAGAATCTGCGCCGAGGTAGTCACCGAGATCAATCTCCTCGCCGCGAATTGGAAGTATCTTCTCGCCGGTCTAGTTTTTCAGGTGCTTTTTTGTTCTTCGATTCGTTTACTTTTTCGGCTTTTCGAATTGGAGGGTTCTGGTGAATTTAGTTTAGGATGATGAACAATGGGTCGACTTTCTTTTTCCTGATTGGAAAAGTGATATAGCATAACAGGATTGGGATTTTCGTTTTGATGGAGAAAACAGAGAAAGTAGGAAGTTGGTTTTGGTTGAGAGTTTCGAGCATGGTTAGTTACATTGTGAACTTTGAGAGAAGGTGTATGCTTTTGAGCATTGGTGGAAGTTACTATCAGTTTACCACTGTGATTAGTGTTAAACACTATTTTCTAGCACATTTCATCTTCTAATGTATGATTGGTTCTATCAATTTCAGTCCTTTGGATGAGAAAAAGTTATTTGTGAGAAGATGTATTGAGCAATGTAGTCTTGTTCTGTTCGTTGCAATTTTTTTCTTCTTTCTTATGTTAATTTGTTACTGAGTTTGATATTTGAAATTCATCTGATTTGCAGTACATACATGGTCTAGCTGCTCGAGGAGTGCATTATATACATCGGGCAGGGCCAACGCTCCAGGATGCTGGTTTCTTTCTTCTTCCGGTTTGTACCTAACATTTTTTTCATTTTGAAACTGTATAGTGTGAATTTGATCATACGAAGTGGTTTCCTATATTTAATTTTGGGTGTCTGGAATAATTGAGTTCTGGTGTTTTTGTAGGAACTTGGGCAGGACAGAGCCTACATCAGTGAGACCCTTTTCACCTTCATCTTCTTATCTTTTGTATTGGTAAGGTTCTTCTGTGTTGCTTTGTCATATTGTTTTCATCTGCATCACTTAGTTCTATGTGTCGGTGTTCTGTTCAACTTAATTTCTTGGAGGTTGTGGTTTTGGATATATTGGAGAAAATGGTGTGTGAAATAAAGTACTTGTTTTTGATATTAGGATGCATGGAAGGAAACAATTCCAATATTCTAATTTACACATTGAGATGTTATAATTTATTGTTTGAAGGTTGATGTAAAAAGTGTTTATTTTTTCAATGACTATTTATTTATCGGTTAGCTTTGATGCATATTCGTGTTCAGAAGGCCTGGATATAATGTGAAGAAATATTATCAGTGGGGGCTTAATCAGAAGCTGTTCTACGGCACTAAAACTTACGCGCTTCAGAATTTAATAGTATTTTCCTGATTAATTTTTCCCAATTTCATTAACAGAAAACACCATGAGATGTTTCCCCTGTTTTGATAGTTAATTTATTTAATATTCTTCTTTCCTTTATGACTTTGAAAAGTTTAGGCGCGTTTTATGCAATATTTTTTTTTTTTTTTTTTTTAATAAAGCACTTAAACTTACCATGTTATCTGCTGTTTTTTTTCCCTTGTGAACTTTTACTGTGTCTTTTTCTTTGATTCATTAATTTATGGCTTCATCTTATTTGTGCACTATTATTATGATTTATTCTCTATCCAGTCAGGCATGTGTGCTTTACAGAAATGTTTAAATTTTATATTTTCCTCATGTGGTGCATGTTCTGTTGCAGTGGAGCTTCCATCCTTTCATTTTCAAGGGCAAAAAGTTTTACACGGTTCTCCTTTGGTGTAGGGTCTTAGCATTCTTATCGGTAAGTGGTGATAATTTCCTTTTTGTCTACACTGTATCATATTTTTAAATATTATTTGTTGTTTTATTTGTTACTTTAATTGAATTGAGATCTGGACTCATGCTGGTATATAAACTATTGAAGGTTGAAATTGAAATTTACCTCGAGTAACAGGCTTTGAGAAGTTAGATCTGTGATAAATATTGGTTTATTTTGGTTTGATTTGTTAAATTTTTATTTTTCTTACATTAAATTGTACCTTTTCTGATAAACTCATAAGAAACTTATGACAGTTAATTTAGTTATTATGGTTCATTCGATGCTTTGAACCATTAGATTTACACATTTTTGTTCCGCTGCTTTTGCGTCATTCATGAATTCCTTTCTTTTCTAAGTGCTGCTAGAGAGATAAATTGGGTAAAAAGAAATTGTTTTTCAAAAGAGAAAACAAGGCTGTCATTTAATATGTGCAGTGAACCCATGGTTTATAATTTGAATCATGTAGTAGTAGTAGGCACGGGGCTGTTGATGAATATATTCCGTACTTTTTGTGTCTGACAGTTTCCACTGTGTATTGCAGGCTTCTCAATTTCTCCGGATTATCACATTCTATTCCACCCAGCTTCCTGGTCCAAATTACCATTGTCGAGAGGTAGGTTGGTTGTTTACTATCCTGTTGGTTTTGTTGTATAACCTAGGATGTTGTAGAGTAGAGATTACGTTTTATTCATGTTTGAATTTATTTCTCTATTGGCGGGGTACAAAATTCTCCGTATGTTGTAATAAGCTAAGATGCTTTATTATAATTGTGCAGGGTTCTAAACTTGCCAGGCTGCCTCCTCCGGAAAGTGTATTAGAAGTCTTCTTGATCAGTAATATATCTTCTTGAACTCAGGTCATTTGGCATATTGCTTCGTGTAATACGTCTCTCTGCTGATTTGTTTTCTCTAAATATGCAGTTCCGCATGGTGTACTTTATGGTTGTGGTGATTTGATTTTCTCATCACACATGATATTTAGTCTAGTCTTTGTGCGCACTTATCAGAAATATGGTACACAAAGGTAAGCATAGCTTTGGTTCATGGATGACATCAATTTTAAGTGATTGTTATTTGACTTACTGCTGAGATAAATGCGTGTCTTTTGATTTGTTGATCGATGCAGGTTTATAAAGCAGTTAGCTTGGTTACTCGTTGTGATCCAGAGCTTCTTGATTGTGGCATCCCGCAAACATTACACTGTTGATGTTGTTGTTGCCTGGTATGAAGATTTTTGCATGCTTTCATCTTTGTATGTGTTTTAAAAGCAT
Organism: Pyrus communis; assembly: GCF_963583255.1. Taxonomy (NCBI): domain Eukaryota; kingdom Viridiplantae; phylum Streptophyta; class Magnoliopsida; order Rosales; family Rosaceae; genus Pyrus; species Pyrus communis. The sequence continues at coordinate 14,611,252 of NC_084819.1, forward strand.
ATACAGTAAGTATTGTTTCAAACTTCCTTATTTGGTTGAAAATATGATCTCCTGCAGGTATACTGTTAATTTGGTCGTATTCTTTATTGACAAGAAATTGGCAGGTAAGGACGGTTGCATTTGTTTTTGCTTCTTTCTGTTTTCTCCATATTTTTGGTTGTCAACCAATGAGAAGTGATACTAACATAATTATTAATGCAGAATTACCTGACCGGACCAGCGGAGCTGCATCTCTCTTGTTACCGCTAAGCACGAAGGACAAGGATGGTAAGACCAAAGAAGAGAACCACAAGCTATTGAATGGAATTGTCGGAGACCCTGCTGATCGGGTAAAATGAACCTTCATTTTGAGTAAATTCTATTGGTATCAGCACCATTTTGTGATCTGGGCAATCATCTTACAAAATTTTGCTGTTATATATATCCAGAGGCAAAGAACTCAAGTTAACGGCAAGACTCTTGATGATGTAAACACAGTACATGCCGATGCTCCTATGAACGGTGCATAGAACGGAAATATTATGTCGCTGCAACAAGGTGAATTGACATGATTTGTTTAATAGGGCCCTGGGTTTGAAAGGTTATGTATCGAGTGTGTACGGGTTCTGTGCTGGAAACACATGACGTGATTTGTATTCTAATGGAAATGGAATTTGGTTTAGTTTTCGCGTTTTGCAGCCCCGCTTTTGTTCTACTTCAGATCATTATATAACACCAGCATGCACAATAGATCTTAGATGAATATGGTTAAAGAGGATTTACCTACGTTCGGGAATGTTTCTATGGCAGTATCCCAAACCAAAACACATTATCCTGTTTTTTATATGTTCCACGGTGCGTTATTGACTTCAAATACTGCCACAATAGCTTCCCGGAAGTTCGACATTGCATTAGATGTGGACGACAGGGAAAGAGAGCACATGATGGTATATATGCCCCCGCCCCCCACATTGCTCTGCAGTTTTTCCTTTCGAGCGTGGGGCACCACATCTGAGTTGGAAGGACCCCCTCCCCTACAAAATTGAGACCTCACCCTCACATGCGTCCTCTTCTCTTATCACGTGGAGGGATAACGTGCTTCCTGTACCATACCATACAATATCCATCAAATCTCAACTGGAGTTTGGTGACACAGAAATAAATCTTGGACTTCTGTATCTCTTTATTATTTTTGTCTCGGCACGCCGGCGGCGGATCTCAGCCTGTCTAATCGCACCGAACCAGAAATGGTGAGTGGCTTGGCTCAAACCGAACCAATTCATACCATACCAAGCCCCAACTCAAAACTCCGACTCCAGTCCCCAGTCATCTTAAATTAGATTAGTATTAATATCCACATTTAGAAACCTTTTTAAGTGAATGGTGTACAAGAAATTAGGTTTTTAGAAATTAAATTAAATTTCTCAAACTGTATACTCAAAATTGAATCGCAATCCTGTAATCTTAGATTAGTTATCAGATGAATAGACATGTCAATAACTAAAAATTAATCTTATATGTATCCCAACGCATTACGCATGACATTCATAAGAATCATATAAATCCTATTTTCATGCAAGCTTCATGATTGTATTAGTGCCTTGACGCAGTGCGCTCAAAAAATTTATCATCCCAAACCACATTCTTCGATTGAGCTCATGCAAGGGTGAGCGCATGTGTTTGCATACATTAGATCATGTAATTAATCATTGCAAACACGATCTTTAGATCTTGTAATTTAATTAATATATTCTTTTTGCTTGGTTATGTTGTAGTTTGACAGATATGGGCTGGATCACAGCAAAAATTGCTTGCTCGGCCATGTGAGCTTTTTCTGTGATATTTGACAGCATGGAGGCCCCAATGTGCCCGCCTCATCTCTCTCTTTCCTCATGAGTTATATGAGAGGAATACTACCCCACTTGCTGCCATGGCCATTGGCCAGAAAGAACGCAGGCGCAATTTCAGCTGTAAAAGTTGGTCAATAAAGAGACATGTTAAGTATAATTATAATGTGTGATGTGGAAGCTATTCTCTCACGCAACTAATTTTTAGTGACAGTGGCATCATGGTGTAACAAATGTTTTTTAAGCATTTAAGAAGTGTAATTTATCCGTCTAATGCACGATTGTCAATTTGTCGTGTGGTCTGGTGATATGGAGAGCAATATGTATGCATGAGTAGACTGTAACTGTGTTGTCTTGTGTCAATGAGATAAAATTACATAGACAGAAACATACAAATACAATACATCATTGATATAAAATGATACAATGACAATATACCCGTTTCGTAAAAATCCTTGTGGTATGATGTAAGAGGTGAAATATCATGATTGAGGCATGTCTAGGCTCTAAAAAAACCACCACTTTTCTTCATTGATATGCTCTTTTCCTTATTTTTAGTGGGAAAAGAAAGGGGTCTCTAGACACCCATATGGATGCATGTTACACTGCTGCTACTTATAGCAACACTTGTCACACTCTTGTCTGATCAAGCATGCTCATCTTTCATTGTCTTGTTTGGAGAAACCTGCAATTGGTGAAAAGCTTGATCTGGTTTTTCCCCAAAAAGAAAAGGGTAAATTCGAACTGTTAATTCTCTAATACAAGTAAGTTAAAAAGACTGTTAAATGTAACAATGGAAAGTTGATTTTACCTAAGATTGGACTTTGTATTTGCTAAAATGTGAAGACGGGTAAAAAGTTAGAAACGATTCTCTTTCTATAAATTAGAATTGTCGCTATTCCAAAAACCAAAGGAGATGATACACTCTTTGTTTTTCTTTCTTGTCTCGTAACGTAAACGTGTCTGTATCTCACCAAACTTTCTACTCTTAATAAACACATTATTATATACAATTGATTATATAACAGGTTTTCTCGCATGTACCAACTACGTTATGTTAAAAAACAAATTAATCACATCGTTTATGTATTTGTATTAACAAATTAATCACCCCTAACCGTTATATAATAAGTCACTTTATGCAATCTATGTGCAGAATCTCTACCTCTCATAAACACTTTATTTTATACCAGTAATATAACAGATGTTTTCGTGCGATCGTTTTTATTGTGTAGAAATCGACTAATATTGTTGGAGCATAAGTCAAAATTGCAATGTTGAATTACTGGTGTGCCCCCTAAAGTGTTTGGGAGTCCGACTTTACCTCCTGAAACTTATTGTGATTCAACTTGCCTTCTTAAACATGTAAGTGTGTCGCACTTTAATCTATGATGTCATTTTTTTTAAGTTTTCCGTCCAAAAAACACAGTGCACGTCTCTTCTTCTTCACTCCTCTAATTCATTTCACTTACCCTTAATCTTGATAAAACAAGGATCATCTGTACCTTCAAAAGTCATATCTTTTAGGCACAAAGAAAGACCAATTAGGCCAAATGCTGTCACGCATCATATCGATTGTCAATAAAGTTTGTTTAAGGCCAATATTTGTCACCACCAACTGACATCAATTCAATTGTTTGCCAACATTTTGTAACAGAATAATTTAAGCCCTATTTTCTTTCCCTCCTGGGTCCCTTGTCAACTTGTGAAACAAGGTGATCATGTAAAGAGTATAAACTGATGGGGACTAAACAGAAGATAAACGGGTGGGTTCGGTTTCAATTGATTTGGTTTTTTGTCAAAAAATTGAAACCAAACCGATACTATTGTTTGATTTGGTTTATGTTCGATTTTCTTCGGATTAACTTTGGCTTGGTTTTTAACGGTTTGATTTGGGTTCGGTTTGGTTTTTCTTTTTACAGACATGAAATTGTTTATTTAATTTTTTTTTATTTTTAAATCTGTAACAAACATTCTAAAATTCAAATTTGTTAAAACTTCATTTGTTCACTAACCAGCTCGCTCATTGGTTTGTTGAAGATATTTCAAGTCAAGTGATAACACTAATCAACATGTTCATAATCTTCAACTCGGTTTCTGAAATTTAATTTACTGGTTTTTTTTATTCTTTCCAAGATTTAACGTAGTTTCATAAAACTTTCAGCACCAAAGTAAGAAAAATAACATTATATTAAAGGAAAAAACTCAAACTGAATAAAAAGTGGCCAAAGTCCAAACAGATATCTGATAAGATGAGAACGAACTGCATCATCTTGGGTTAAATACCTAGAAAAATGACGTCGGTTAAGGGTAAGGGCTAGTTTGGTTCAGTTCAGTTCAATTTGGTTCGGTTTCTAAATCATTAAAATTGAAACCGAACCAATCAACTTTGGTCTGATTCGGTTTTTTAAATTTGGTTCAGTTTTTTCAGTTTGGTTCCTTCGGTATTTGGTCCGATTTGTTTGGACTTTCAAAATTTCGAACCATATTAAATTGAGAGAGATTATTGAGGAGTGATTAATAAGAAAGAATTTTTAAATTTGGTTCATTAGTTTGCTTGACTTTCTTGACCCCACTGAAGAAACAAGGCAAAACGGACATTGAATTGACCACTAATCCACTCTCTTGAAGAAAAAAAACAGAGAGAGAGGAAAAAATCATGACTTTGCAGAAGAAAGTGGAAAGAAATGGAAGAAAAAGGCCGTTTCCTTTTCGTTTTTGCATATTCTTTTCTGCAACACAAAACGGAGTCACTCACACTCTCTGAAACTCTGACACTCACACGCCAAACGTGAGAGACACACATTCACACTGATTAATTAACAATTTAGCAATAATAATCATCTTAAGCACTAATTAATATATATATATTTTTTTGGTACTTTGATAACAGTGAACTTGCTGGGGGCAGCTACTAGGACTGAGAGCGCCTGAGAAATGAATCAGCTTCGGATCCAGAACTTTACTCTCTGAAGATTCAAAGACTGAACCCTCCTCTGTTTTCCTCTGTTTCTCTCTGATTGATGTCCACCGTCTGATCATCTGACTTTCCCACTCCCACACTCGCTCTCCGACGCTCGATCTCAAATGGGAGCCCGCTGCTCCAGATTCTCCCTCTGCTGGTTCCACTCCCACCTTAAACCCACCGTCCTCGAATCCTCCGAACTTGGTAACCGGCCCCTTCTTCTCTGTTTTCCATTTATGTGTATTTTTTGAGCTTCTGAGTGTGATTCGGACCATTCGGTTGCTGTTTTGTTGCAGACAATGGGAGCAAAAGCGACAAAAGCATATGGCCGACCTTCACGGAGTACAGCCTCGACCAAATGAAAGCCGCCACGTCTGGCTTTGCCTCCGACAACATAGTCTCCGAGCACGGCGAAAAAGCTCCCAACGTTGTCTACAAGGGAAAGCTCGACAACGGCCTGTTAATCGCCGTCAAGCGATTCAACAAGCTCGCCTGGCCCGACAATCGCCAATTCCTCGTCCGTCAAACTCAACACTCCCTCCACTTCTCAACATTTTGATAAATCCCAGTCCCAGATTTTTTTGTTTTCTGGAAAAATAAGGAAAGGTCGAATATTTTTGTTTGCAGGAGGAGGCGAGGTCGGTGGGGAGCCTGAGGAGCGAGAGGCTGGCGAATCTGATCGGATGCTGTTGCGAAGGAGAGGAGCGGCTGCTGGTGGCGGAGTTCATGGCGCACGAGACGCTGGCGAAGCACCTGTTCCACTGGGAGAGCCAGCCGATGAGGTGGGCTATGAGGCTGAGGGTGGCGCTGTATCTGGCTCAAGCTCTCGATTACTGCAGTGGTAAAGGTCGTGCCTTGTATCATGATCTCAATGCCTACAGGGTTTTGTTTGATCAGGTAGATTATAAAGTCTTCTGTTTTTTTGAATTGGATTGATTTTTGTTTTTTTGGGGTTAATCTGTTATATTTTTCGGTTTTAATTGAAAAGTAGGGTATGCAACACGAGGACTTCCCGTGAGGTTGTGAATCGCGGGTTTATCTGTTTTTATTGTTTACCATTTGGGTTTTCTGACTTGGTACACAGGATGGTAATCCCAGGCTGTCATGTTTTGGCCTCATGAAGAATAGCAGGGATGGCAAGAGTTACAGTACAAACTTGGCTTTCACTCCTCCTGAGTATCTCAGGACAGGTATGATCACTTCGATTGAAATGCTTGCGGTTTTATAAACTAATAGCGACATTATGCTTTTGAATTTAGTAACAGACACCACACGTAAAGACTCATTTGCTTAGAACTGAATTCGAACTCGCTGAATTGGGAATTTGTGTATTGAAAAGTTAATTAACAAGTTTTTGCGCCACCTTTATTCTTATTAAGAATAAGATTTTCATCAGTTCCGTTCAATAAAATTCAATGTGAGAAGGATGCCAAGTTGTATATTGGATCGTTGGTGGAGCACATGGAATTTTTTTCCCCTTGCCTTATTACGAATTCCATTGGGTTTCAAGCTTTCAATATGTTCAGAAGGTACTATAACTTTATAAATGTACATGTGCTTTGGTTGGCAGGTAGGGTGACGCAAGAAAGTGTAATTTACAGCTTCGGAACATTGTTGCTTGATCTTCTAAGTGGCAAACATATTCCCCCCAGCCATGTGAGTTCTATGGCGATTATTCTTTACAATGACGTTTCACGATATATATATAGTAGTGGGGAATCGTGGGACAAAAAAATAAATCTCTCATTGGAATGAAAATTAATACTTGAGTTTGTTTGGATACCTAATAGCAAGCTAGGGTCACAGAATCTTTGCATAAATATGCACTGTGTTTGGCAAAAGAAAAGTGAAGATATTTAAAAAGTTTGGTCCCAACTAAACAATTCCAAAATATCATTTATTTTAGCAGCTATTGGTAAATTTCCCCTAAATACGCTTTTCTTTGTTTCATTTGATCCCAAGTAGTTATGGATTCTTTTGTAGCTTGGTGTTTGGTTAATAATACCGGTAAGCAGTTTCACGCTCCTATGGCTAACTTTTTTGCTTCAAAAGTTGGTCCTTGGTGACTGCAGAAGTAAACTGAAGAAGGCTAACTGTTATTAACACCCATAAGACCCCTTGTTTTAGGACTCCAAATGTTGATTTGAGTATCAAATTAGGGGTGACCATGTTTGCATGTCTTGTTTGAAGGCGCTAGATCTAATTCGCGGCAGGAATTTCCTGATGCTAATGGATTCTGCTTTGGAGGGTAATTTCTCAAATGATGACGGAACTGAGTTAGTACGATTAGCTTCTCGTTGTCTGCAATATGAAGCTCGTGAGCGGCCAAATGCAAAGTCCCTCGTCACTGCTCTCATGTCACTTCAGAAAGAAACAGAGGTAAGGATTCTATCATTATTGTTAGTGTGTATCTCACATATTTCACATAATCTCGTACAAATATTAGGTCTAGATTCTTACTTTTCCTCATAATGCACTACACCCTTTAAACATATAAATAGACTTTCCCTTGTACATGCATTATTACTCAATCACAACATGCATAATTTCCTATTTCTTTCTTTTGTGTCCCTATTCGAACGTGATATCAGAGTCACCAATTAATGGCTTGTACTAATTTGTTAGCTCATACCAGCCATCACTGTCACCGCCGCTGATCTATATTGCAGCCAACCATCTCTGCACACCATCTATATTCCTCCTCTCTTTAATCCGAATCTTTGTTGGTCAAATCAGTTTGACAGTATCTCCATTTACGTATAGTAAGAATTTGGAGTTAATCTGTGTCCAGATTATTATATATATATAATGTGAGGAATATATCATTAACAACTTCTGAAACTCAAAGGTGATACACGAGAAACCATCTTGAGCCTACTTGTATAAACAAGCTAGATATAGGTTAGAGGCGTTGGACTCCGACTTGAAAAAGATGCTATTGTAATATCTGACATGTATGGCTGAGATATTTCACATTATAATTAACCTAGAGTCCTAGACATGAGTTAGGTTTATATTCTTCTAAACTAGTATCGTCTCCGGTACCATTGTCTTCGACGTACAGAATACTATCCCTCTCTTATGTTATTCTTAAAAGGGAGGTGTTATTGGCACTCCAAACAAGTCATTTTGCAGTCCTCATAAGTTTATTTTGTTTCTGAATATAGAAAGTTTTGAGTGCACAATGACTTTTTTAGAGTGCCAATAACATCTCCCTTCTTAAAAATGTTTTACCTATTTTAGTATTGATAAAACGGGTAGCCTTTTATTGAGACTAACCACATTTCTTTTTCAACTTTAGAAAAACAGATGCAGGGAAGGAAATTTTATACTTAAAAGTGAAATTTAATTTCCCCCTCATCAATTGTGGGCATGGCATTGTTAATGCTAGCCTGCCATTTAAGAGCTTTAAGTTTGCTTGTGAAGAGTATAATTTCTCATTGCCTAGTTTTCAAGCAGGTTGCATCACATGTTTTGATGGGTATTGCACATGAAAGCGCATCCTCAACGCAGCCATTGGCATTAACACCCTTTGGAGAAGCTTGTTTGAGAAAGGATCTCACTGCCATACATGAAATATTGGAAAAGAATGGATACAAGGATGATGTGGGGATTGCTAATGAGGTATGTTACTGTATGTCCTGTACTCAGTTCTTTGAACTCTGATCTGTGATATTTGATAAAAAAAGACAGCGTGCACGTGTTTGAAGTATGACCAGCAAGAAGCGCTTGTTTTAAATACAATTATTCCTTATAGTGCTAATCCTGCTCGAGATATTTGGCCCTGCAGCTTTCATTCCAGCTGTGGACTAATCAAATGCAGGAGACTTTGAATTCTAAGAAGAGTGGAGATTCTGCTTTTCGAGCTAAAGATTTTACAACTGCGATTGATTCCTATACACAAGTGAGTTTCTGTTCGGGAATAATTTTAAACTGGTCTTCACAATCCATGCTTCTAACCAGTTCCGTAACTTAAAGACATCGCAATTTTCAAAAACTGGCCTTGTATCTGGATTTTTTATTTTATTTTTCAAGAATGCACACTTACAGTTTAGTAAGCCTCAGAATCTGATAGTGGTTTCATACTTCGTTAATTTCTGAACTGTTTCTGTACGTACATTGTTGATCATATGATATAAGTTGTCAGACTGTCTTATACACAATGCTATTGAGAAAGATCAGGAGAACAGCATTTAGGGTGTCTGTTAGGATTTTAGAACTTGTCACATCAACGCTGATTTATGTTTCTACCCTTCTGATTGCTTTTGTAGTTCATCGACGGCGGGACCATGGTATCACCCACGGTGTATGCTCGGCGCTGCCTCTCTTACCTGATAAGTGAAATGGCACAAGAAGCTCTGGGGGATGCTATGCAAGCCCAGGTAGTTTCTCCCGAGTGGCCGACAGCTTTGTACCTTCAAGCAGCTTGCCTCTTCATCCTTGGCATGGATAATGATGCACAAGAAACACTCAAAGATGGCACAAATTTGGAAGCCAAAAAGAACAAAACCTGAAGTGTATAGCCTCATTTTTTTTCTTCCTTCTTTTCCTCTATACCTCCGTTAACATCCGGGCGACGCTTTTGCCTCCGTTAACATCCCGGCGACGCTTATATTAGTAGTCGTTTGTTTAGCCTTGTATCTATTCTTTATTGTTATGATTTGGGTATTTGAAGGCTTTAAGCTTTGCTTGCTTCAATTCAGGATTTCTTGGAAGATTATTCTGTTGGTTTTGATTATTTTTGTTTCTGGCCTCTGCGAACGAGTATTGGAATTATTTTGATTCCCGACTTTCCGCGTTTACTAAAACATGAGCTGTTGGGTTATTTCAATTCTGAGTTACTAACACATATGGATCAAATACGAAGTTGGTTCTGTGTTAAAATCTGCAATCGAATACCCAAGAGTTTATGAGATTTTCGAAAGCTGTTGTAGGGGCCGGCGCAAATCACCTTTCCTACTCTACCATTATTGAATCAAAAGCCGATGTTTTTTTTCTCAAATTTGAGACCGCCATCGCTTGATCGCCGGCGAAGTGACCAATTTGCTAAGCGTTGACGTAACTACGAGCATGCTGAGTCTCTTTTGAGACCAGTGTTATGAAAAGCTAGTTTTAAGACTCGCTTAGGTGGTTTTGGGGTGGGCTATGAAAAAAACACTTCTGCCCAGAGGGAGTGGGCTAAAGACTAGCTTAACTGCCTCAGGAGTCTAGACGACTTGGGCATTTGATTTTTTTTGTTCTTTAAAAAACAAAAGCTCAAACATAAAACGACGTCGTTTTGGGCATGTTTTTAACAAAATTCATGCTAATTTTATCTTGCTACTTAGTTTTTATTAGTTTATTATGACTTTATGATTTGAATTAGAGAAATAATAAATGGGGTGAATCCGTGGCACTACTTTTTTATACAACTTTTGATAGACATTTTTGAGACCCACTCGTATTTTAACAATATGAACGCCTATCTTTTAGAACATCATTCATAGATCATCCTTCCGAAAAAAATAGACAAATCCAAAACCATTAAGATATTCATTTATAGTGAAGAAAATGGACGAATACGGTTCTACAAAGAAACTCTAAAACCTTAATCCAACGGTTATATGGTTTTAGATTTGGGTGAATTTTGGTAGGTATGATTTTTGAGAGATGATCTAAAAGATAAACGATTCCAATTGTTGAAATTTATTAGAGAGTGGGCCTCACAAAAATGTGTCAAAAGTTGTGTAAAAAAAGTAGTGACATAGATCCGTCCTCATAATAATAATTGTCAAATCTTTGATTCCTTTTTATGCTTGCTTGATTGTTTTACAAAGTATCATCACACACACATAGGAAGCCATTAAGTGAAGGGATCCCCATTTTTCAAAAAAAAAGAGAACATCCTTTTGACCGTTAGATTTGACTTTTTGAAATCCTATGGTTGAGATTCTGTGGCGTGTGATTTAATCTTAACCACATAATTTCATTAAAGTCAAATCTAACGGTCAAGGAGGAATCCCCATTTTTTTGAAAAATGAGAATCCCTCCACTTAAAGGGTCTGTATATATATTATTATTTTTTTTTTTAAGTATCATACTACTGTGAGGCTATTGCCTATGAGAAGATTTCCATGAAATGTCTTGGTTTCACCTCCGCCTTTTAAAACATTGTTTGAGACAAATTGAGCGGCTATGTGCAGTAAATCTCTGCGAAAGAATTGATCGATCTCATACCAATTCCTTCCTTCCTTCTCCTAATTCATGACTTGTTCGTACCATAGACATGCCATATAGGTTTGCCGAGCAACATATGGTAGCTGAACTTGATGATGTGGTTGGACAGAGTATGATCCAACAGCAATGAAGCAATTTTACATTTCAATTCAGCAATTTTCTTACTCTGCAGAGAACACCATATCCTCTGGCCAAAAGAAAAAAGAAAGATATATTTTATATAATTATATATGGGGTTAGGATCGAAGGACACTCAGTTTTTGACACATAAAACGCCCTGAAGAGACCCGAAAAAGCCAACTTATGAACAAGAAACACTCCAAGAGAAGTGGACATGAAGCAATATATGATGTACTACTACTAATCTATATAAACGCTGCAGATTTCGCAACTATGTGTTACTAATCATCCAGCAGATTTTGCAGCTTCATTTACACTTGTTTTTTCTTTTGATTATCCAAGTTCTCTTAACTCTTTGCTCGGAATTTCACGACGGAACGTTGAAGTGAAAGAGCCACGATATGACAAAAGCAAATACCATGCAGGCAAGAAGGAAGTTGAGGAAACGGTGACCGTGCCAGAAACTTCGAGTCTCTGTGGAGGCCCCTGGGGCTGCAACTGCGGCAGTTGCTGAGGCAGTGCTGGATTCATTTGACTGCTCAGTGAACTCGATGTCATTTGGCCCAACGACGTTGCGTGCAACTGACTGGCATATCTCACAGGTCCTGGAAAACATGGAGTGGAATTAATATATTAACCTAATGGTTTTCGTTTATGAATAACAATTCCGAACGCAGCAGATTAATATATTAACCTAATGTTAGAAGGCCACAATGGTAACGCTCACACTTCGCAGACGTGAGATATAATTTAAGATGAAAAGGAAGGAGTGTAACAAGACGCACATCATATGTGACATCATACGGTAAGATTTCATAAAATCCCGTCAGATTCAAACATCGAAATTATCAGATTTCATATGACGTATCTGCCACCATTATCAGAGCGTCACCAGGACATGTGCAATCAATGTGATATAAAAGTGGCAATGCCACCGCACATCTTACTGTCAGCATCTATGCAGCCATTGCTAATATGTAAGTGACATCCACAAAATCGAGAGATTCTCTCACGGAATCAAGTTTTAGTTCCAGTGATTTCACTGTTCAATAAACGTTTGTCATATATTTAAAAAATGCACGATCCATCCAATGAACAATCGTCACATGGTGAAATAGTGATACATGGCAATCCGCCAAAAGCTCGATTACTTGTACATCTATCGTACTCGAAATGTACATGAAAAGCGATTTGTCACTAAGCATGCTGGATGAATAGGGAATGTGGATATGAACACAGGAAATATCAATTATTTAGCGCGTCGGCCGACAAAAGCTTTTGCAAAAGATTAAATCTAATTGGAAAAATCAATAAGATGTCAAATCCCCACTTTCATACAAGAGAAAGAGAATCACATAGGAGCAGAGATTCTTGGACGAAAGACAGAGCTGTAAGGAATTCTAGTTTAGTACACATTTCAATGCTTTCACCTTTTCCTTTACTTTATCTCGTCCATTGCCCTCTTTAGGAAAGGATCCAGATCCTTTCCATTAAATTGAATTTTTAAAATTTGATCAAGTTATTATAATTTTTAAAAAAAATTTATATTTTTAATCGTTGGATCAAATTTCAAATATTCGGAGTGATGAATTTGGTATCCAAATCCCTTTCCCCTCTTTTAATATTATCTTTTACTTTTTATTTTTTTTGACATGATAATATTCTAAATTACTTTAGTCTAGTTTAAAAATACTAACCGGCCTAACTCACGTCTAAAATGTATATCTTCTGTCTAGAGCCGTTCTATAGGTCATCCAACTATTACTAGACTTACTTCGACATTAAGAATCGGGTAAGCAGGTTAGCCAACGAACCAAAGATATAAACTTTGCATAATGCTAAAAAGTAAAAACTAAAAACCGAGGTTCTGTCTTCGTTTCTTCCTTCCGCCTAAGCAGGTTAGCCAACGATTTACCGAAAGGGCTCGAAATTTAATATATATAACAAAAAAACAAAAAACAGATATAAATTTACTTACTTGTTGCCCCTAATCTTGAACCACGTATCAGCACAATTCTTATGGGCAGCAGCCAAATCGTCCTTGCAAGAACAACCCAATTCAATCGGAGCTCCGGATTCGTGGCTGTTACTCTCCAAACCCAGATGACAAATCCGACAATCTCTCTCTACTCTATCCAAATGAACCTTAATTTCCGGCACCCCAATCTCACTTTCGACAACCTCGACCGAACTGTCCGAAACAGACGAGGCTCTCCGAGAATCCGACACCACGCCGAGCTGAGGATCAGAGACAAAAGCGAAATTGTACTCGTCGTAGGAGCCGCCATTGGTCGAGAAGAACTGAGAGTAACACGACCCGTCGTCTGCGTCGGAGAAGCAGACGCTGCTGCCGCCGTCGGCGCTTCCGGAGAAGGAGCGGCGGTGGGTTCCTTGCTCTAAATCGACTTGGGACATGTTCGGAGGTTAAAATTTTAAAAACCCAGAAGCTGAAACTCCGGCGGAAGGCAAAGAACAGAGCATTCGGGCATTAAAGTTTGAAGCTTTGGGGGGTTTCGAAAACTATTGAAGAAATATTTGATGGAATTTGAGGATTTAAGGAAGTGGGTTTTGTTGGATTAGGTGAACTTCAACTCCATTAAGATTGTTTATGTTGGAAATTTGTTACCAACAAAATTAAATGCACCCAATAAAGTTTGATCAGTTTAAGGACAAAGGTTTAGGCTTGCAAGCTTGAAGAATGTAGAGAGAGAAAGAGGAGAGAAAGAGGTCTCAGAGAGCAAGAGTCATGCTTCAGAGAGCTGGGACTGAGTACCCCTCATGGAGGAGGAAGAGATATAGAAAACGTGCGGTGGGTGCACTGATTTTTCGGAAGCGAGATTTCCATTGATAAAGACAACCTGCAAATTTGAAAAAAGCAGTGATAAGTGGAAAAAAGAGAAAACAAAGAAAAAGTTAGTGAAATATTTGGTGTGCTGTGTAATTTTATACTAATAATGCTAAATAGATTAATTTTTTAAATTAAATTTAAAAATTATTTAATTTATCATAAATAAAAACATAAACAGGTTAATTAATACTTTCTTAAAAAACAAGCTGAATACATACATAAATTTTTATTTTAATTTCTAATTTAAAAAAAGTGGTTTTTTTTCCAGTTAGAAGAATATTGGCTCTTTTTTTTAAATCAAATTTTATATCAACTCATAAATCTTTGAGTCAACTACAAGGTCTTTTTCAAATTATTAATGATACCTAAATCAGATTAATTGTTTGATATAATACATTTCCTATTTCTAAACACAAATAATACATACATTTATTACAAGGGCAATGCTAGGAAACTTCTTAAAGCATCTCCAAAGAAGATGTCAAATATAGTATGTCAAAATTTTATTTGATAGTTAATGTGGCAAATTGAATATAAGTGCTAAATTCTTTTTTTTTTTCCAATGAATGTGTCAAATATTTATTTTATTATTTTATTGGACCTAGAGTTACATTAACTATTAAAAAAATAATCAAAATTAGTATTAGTTTTTATTCTATTTGTTGTTAATGGGATCCATGCATTAAAAATTAAACTAAATATATTTGACTCCTTCTTTGTTTGCTGTTAAAAAAAGCAGCTAGAAAGTAAGGAGTCAAATGACTCACATGCCACATCATATATGGCATATCCATTGGAGAACACTTAAATGTCTTTTAATCATATTTGGCATATTACTTTTGCATTCTATCTTCTTGACTTTTCTTCTCATCTTTATAATAAAGCTCATGTCAATGATTTGAATCCTTTATTTTTTAAATTATCATTTAAAGATCGTATTTGCAAAAAAAATTAACTAAATACAAAATCACGGAGTCATCTAACGTTATCTAATAAATAGGTGAACAATATTGCTTACTTGAACTTTGAAATTTTGTCAACGTTAATTAAATGGTTAAACAATACTAATTTGGTTGATTTTTGTAAAATTAATCTTTAAAAGATGATCTAAAAGTTAGACATTCAGATTAACAAACAACATTATAGGATTGAAAAAAACTGAAAAAATAAGAAGAGAAAATTCAAATAAAAGGATGGTTAGCATGTAATTAATACCTAGATAGTGATAATTGCTTGTTTCCTTAAAAAGATCGATTTGCCGCCACAATTGTATAACAAATGAAAGAGAGATTTTTAATGTGTTGAAATCAAGAATCGAAACACCGACTGTTATAATATAACTGATTAAAGACTTAAAAAAATATTTTAACCAATTATATTATGACATTTGATATGCTATACGATTTGCAAAAGCATTGAAAAATTTTACCCAAACAAAGGCAAAGAAAATGAAGATTCTTAGAAGATGAGGCGGCAATGTGTCAGAAACTACATCCCAATTATTTAGTGCTTTCAGTTACCCATTACATACTTTAATCAGTGGCTGCTCCTTCTCCTAGAGTACAAAATAATTTTAGTACCAGCAACTGCAAGCAGGATTTCTCTGTGCATCCCTCACCTTTGCCATGCTTTCATGCATGGATCATGGCCGTCTATTTGAAGGGTAATGTAACCGAACGATGAAATGGATGAAATGATGAAATCAGGACCGTAGATTGTGGATATAAGCAGCACTGCATCAGCAATATTTATGGACATGCATCCTCTCCTGATCCAATTGTCTTAATCCTAGGAATTCATCAATTCAGACCGTGGAAATTTGATACAACGGTTACAAATAGAAGCTCATTTTAAAAATTATAATAATTTTAGCCGTTTGATCAAATTTCAACGATCTGAATTGATAAATTTTTAGGATTACGACAATTGGATCCGGAGAGGATCCATATCCAATATTTATGTCCCCTCATTGTATTTTATAATTTTGTAGTTATGGAATTTCCCAGTCATGATGCAGTTGACTGGAGGTGGGACCACCTCAAGGTCAGTGTCGCTTATGTAATATTGCATTTGCGTGAAGAACAAAAAAGTAAAATAAATTTACTATAAAAAATTAATCTTAAGGAAAAAGGAAAATGGAGTGGAAAATTTGGAAAGAGCTACATTCCAATTATGGTTGTTGCCTAAGATCCAACGAACCAAATCAGAATTGGTCTGCCCTTTAAATCTCCTTTCCCTTTTTCTTCTTTTTGGAAAGGTTTGTAGTATCAAGTGCTACAATGCATCGTGGTTGAAGCAAAATGCTTTGTATTCCACAAGGAGTCATTCTTCGTTATTTTCAATCTTTTGATAAGTTTTCGTGTCTGAAAATTTGTATAAAACAACGAATAGATGAAACCAAAATGCAAGAGTGCGAGATGATTTGTTTTTTCAGGCAAACGACCATATAGTTCGGAATTTGCATCTTGGAATATGATTGGCAAATAAAGAAAAATGAGTTACTAGCATATAAAGAACAAAACAGTATTAAACTGTTAATTTCATCTCAACATCCTAACCATTACAAAGTTGACCAAAACAAAAATTCCAAGCATTACAAAGGGCAGTCTAAAAATAATAGGAAACAGCCAAGACACGAAACAAAGGACGGTTTGTGATTCGGTCAAGGAGTAAATTGAGGAGGAACTCCTCTTCAATCTTAACTAGCGAAACTCCTCTTTTCTTGTAATATGTTTTTGAGGTATTTGTCAGTTGCTCCCCCGAGGAACTTGTATAGAGCATCCAATTTTTTACCTGAACTTTAATTTTAGCCTACTACCTCTGAAGTTTATAATTGGCCAATTTCTCCACTGAACATAACTTTGGCTGATTACCCCCTAATAATTTATAAATAGCCAATTCCCCCTCCCACTCCCCCTAGCGTATAGATTTTAAAAATTTTCATTCTTTTTGTTCTCATACAGTTGTCATGTATTGTTGGCGTGATCAAAATGGATAGAAAGTTGATGAAAATTTTTAAAATCTAGCGTCAAGGAGAATTGACTATTTATAAAAGTCCAGAAAAGTAATTGGCTAAAATTAAAGTTTAAGGGGGAAAATTGGCTAATTATAAAAGTTTAAGGCAGTAATCAACTAAAATTAAAGTTTGGAAGAAAATTGATAGCTCTATATAAATTCGGGGGGACAAATAAACAGATATACCTATATTTTTTTTGTTGATAAACTTGATAATAAGGCAATAGGGGTTTGAACACAAAATCCCAAGTGCAGGAAAAATCCTTGACCGCCTGAGTTACAAATGTCGTAATTGCAAATATTGTAATGGAATTAAAAATATATATACTTATGGAATTGGAATCTCATTCTTTCTTCTACTTTTCTCTTTAGCTTTAATGTTCTTCCCTCCTTGTGTTGTGGGTCATCCTTTGATTCTTCCCTCTCATATCTGAAAATCTTTGTCTTCCAATATCCACTCTTACACGACAAATAATTAGCTAAACAAGCGCACCGTTTTGAATTGCTTTTATATCTCTCTCACATGTGATTCGAGTGGCAGGTGGAACGACCCACTTCCTCCATCTACAAATTGAAAGAGGAGCAAGTAATCCTTGAGGACAACGAGGAGGGTCATATGGTGGGGCTGCCCTATATCTAATATCTTACCCTTTACTGGGGCAGTTCGTCGACTCGACAGCTACACTACACTGAAAAAGGAGGAGGCTTGGAGGACACAGTCCAATATCCATCTTCTGGGGTCCTACAAATGTTTTTACTTGTTTCTTTGTTTCCCCTTCCACACTTTGGCGCTATTCCTGTTGCTGCTCTCAATAAGTTGAATTCGAACTAAAGCCAGTCTTCCTAGCTATCCGTTTGGGTTGGACCATAACTTCGGTAGGACTGACTGACTAAAACAACTCTTAGGTTCGATGTGATCAACGTGAAGTCGGGGGTGATCAAAATACAGGGGTCCTATGTATTTCTGAGAGGTGGAATACCGAGGCTTGGTTGGACCAGGGTGGGGTCAATTGGACCAAATTGCCGAGGCTCATTGTCTTGTGCATGTGAGTTGTACAGGTGACCTGGTGCTCGCAATCAGACCTAAGAATTTCTTCTTGGGTTGGCATTAGGAAAGAAGAGATATCTTAAACAAAATATACATGTCAATAGTTTAACTTCACGTGTGAGATTTTGTAGCCATAAATCTGAATAAACGCTCATGGCAAGTAATGAAATGTCAAAAAGAACTTGAGTTTTGAGGATGCTGTTAATGTATGCAAACTCGCTTTTCATATGTCAGAAATCTGGAAAATGCACAGCAGCTACAAGGGAGATTGATAGGGTTTATGGTTATACAACCAACAGAAACAATGAAACATATTTTCTGAGCCGACAGCAGCTACAAGGGAGACAGTTTCTTGAGTTGAAAAGAGTTGCTTCAAATTCTGTTCAGCTAAATAACTAGATGCATATGGTATTAACGAAGAGAAGAGATGCCACACGTTTCAACTGGATTAACAGTTATTGAAAGGTTTATTGAGGATAAAAATTGACCTCTCGCTTCTCCGTGACTCTTAGAGTAGTGACGATTCTCAGACTGGGAAACAAGTATCTTCGTTGATCCTACTTGATTGGGCGGTGACAGCAACCTGAATCCCCTGCTTTAGATTGTAGTTGTAGAACATTCGGTGCACCAGTCTTAGGTTGATAGTACATTGGTCTTCATGCCCATTAGCCTATCGTTTCTCTCTTCAACAGGAAAAAGATGATTCGTTCTACTATCTTCAAAACGCCCCATTTTTCCTTGAGACTTATTAGTTGTTATTCTACCAGCTGCATCACTCATTCCTCTTACACTGTTATTCTCCAACCCACTTTTAAGCCAAGCAAGGTTACTTATATCTGTGGCAATTGCAGCCAATTCGAAACTTGGAAACGAGGGAGGCTCGGAGAATTCCATGAATTCTGGCCCCAACAACGAGTTTTGAAAGTTCATACCATTCTGTGCACAGCAGCAACCGTGGGCACACTGATCAGGCACTGAGAGCTCACCATAAACTCCTTCGAGAAACTTACTGATACCAACATCTAGTTTTGATTCTCGAAGAAGAGGTCCTTGCACTGGAATCGGCCTTGGGAATGATGATTCAGGCTCCTGACTATTTGATTGGTTATATACACTGAAAGCACTGATCCGCGCCACTGGTCTGAAAAGATTAGGCTGTTCAGTGGCTTCATGACTAAACTGAACCTCCGATGACCCATTGTATTCATCTTGATCATCCATATGCTGAAAAGAACTGACTTCTCTTCCTTCCATAGATTTAGATGAATTGATGTCCCCGTATGAGAAAGTCTCTTCAGATGATCCTTTTGTTTTATCCAAGCTAACATCTTCAACCATATTGCCAGATTCTAACTTTATTTTCTCAGGGTCCATGCCCCGGCGCTTTAATGTGGAATTCCAATGGTTTTTTATGGCATTATCAGTCCTCCCTGGTAGAAGCCGAGCAATTGCAGCCCATTTGTTTCCGTGGACTGCATGGGCTGCAACTATCATCCGATCCTCCGCATCTGAAACAATTCAAACCTATCAGCCTTCTTCTCCAGGAAGAATCATGTAGACATGAATTCATGACAAATGGGCTGGAATAGCCGACGGAAGAAAGTGATAAAATTGAAATTATATGCTATCAGATTTCAACATAATGCACATTTCCACTAACCAAATATGTATATCACATGTAACAACTCAAATGTGCCTATTCTTTAGGTAGATTCCTCCTACTGTACATCAACGTATTACACACGTCTTACATACAGTAGTTTAATTCAACAATGTACGTTAAAGAGTGATGCATTCTAGAATTTTTGCTTTAGGTAAACAGAAAAATCCTAACAACATGTGAATAACAACAGTCCAATTCCGCTATCGACTGAATCAAAATCACGACCAAACAAAACATCACATGAAATTCTGCAAACAGATGGATCAAGAATCCTGTCGGAATCATGCTCAATGCAAAAAACTGAAGCTTGTTAACAATGTGCTCAAACGGATAATGCAAAAACCCAACTTGAAATTCAAATTGAAGCTTGTACAGAAACCCCTTAAAGTTAAACACTTGAAAAAATAAATCCTAATTAAAAAGATGCAAAAGCAGCAAAACCCTCAATTCGAAATTCAAAGTCAGAAAAACATACATGTCATTAAAGAATTTCAGGGTTCAGTTCACAACAAAGTATATTATACCAGTAAAGGGTTTGCGCTTGACGGCGGGGTCGAGCTGGTTGCACCACCGCAGGCGGCAAGACTTGCCGGATCGTCCGTCAATTCCTCGGGCGATCAAGCTCCAATTCCTAGCCCCGAAATTGCTCACCAACCGACTTAGCACCGCGTCTTCTTCTGGAGACCAAGGACCTTTCACGTTGTCCCGCCCCGATTTCCTTCGGCTTCCCGCTCCGCCTCCCGCCGCAGCCTCTTCACCGCTATCTCCGGCGTCTATATCTACGGCGGCGGGGTCGTCGGCGACTTCCTTTTCCATCTCTATCCTGTTTTATTTAGTTGGTGTTTGGAATTGGCTCACACATTCACACTGCTCGTACTCGACTACGCACCTTACTTGACCGCAAGAGTAGACTACTAGTACTACCATTGTCGCCGTTGACACGATAAAAAACAGCTCCCAAGATTTCCACGACAGTTTCGAATCTCTCATGTGTCTTGTCCTAAATTTACCTTTGTGCCCTTTACGGAATTTTAAACCAAATTTGAAAATTAAATGATATGTAATTCATAAAAAATAAGTATGTTAATCAACATTTAAGTAATAATTTAATCATCAACCATCGTATCATTTCACTTACGTTTAAGAATCTGGTCTCTATATCATTCCCCTTTCAATTAAATGTGGGTGGATTGGGTTACTTTTGGGCCAAAATCGAAACGAAAACAAACTTGGCGGTTTGGCTAAAATTACAAACCGAAACCCATCAAGTCAGATCTAAAACCGATTAGGTTAGTTAACTGATAATATTGAGTTGGTTTGGTTCGATTTTCGATTTGTGCATGATGTCGGGGGTTGCTGCTCTCTCCTTTTTTTGCTTTATGGGAGAGCTAAATGCTCTCACTTACTCCCAAAAACGACAACTGCCTTTTTAAAACAAAAGGCATCTGTTGTGAAGATCCTTTCCGGATCCTCTTTGTGAAGATCTCGGGAATCTTCAAATCGTGTCTATTTATAGTATATTGTGCGGTTAGTTTTCATCAGGTACTATTTATGTTTAACTTTAAATAATGATTTCTGACCGCACGATGTACGATAAACGAATACGATTTGAAGATCCCAAGATTCTCACAAAGAAGATTATGAGAGGATCCTTATTCAAGGCATATCTTTCTCCATTCAACTAAAAGCATACAAAAAAAAAAATGAAAAAACAACACACCACCTTTCTTTCCCTTCAGCCGAATGCAAGGAACCAAAAAACAAGGGCCACAAATTTGGCCAAAATTCAACAAAAGCCACTCCAATCTTCCAGAACCCATGGGTTCTCTCATGCCTCCCCTCCATCCATCACCATTTTCAATATTTTTATTCACTTCGTTCTTTTCGTCAAGTTTTAGAACTCTTTCTTTCTTTTCCTTTGCTTTATCTCTCTTTCTCCCACTCCAGTTCCTCCATCACTCTCTCTAGATATAATTCCTCTTTTTCACTCATTTGATTATTACTTGTTAAACAAATAAGGATATCAATCAACTGAAGAGGCGGCAAGAACAAGGCTGGGGTTTTGACGACACAAGAGTGTGAGCAAATGCAAGGTAAAGGGACTCTTATGATCGGTTTGGTTAACCGCTGCTTGAGAATTATGGGAACCTCTTGCCAAACCGACTATGATCAGTGCGGTTCGTTTTAACCATTAAACCAACCTTTCTATTTTTTTTTTTTAAGTATCAACCCTACGTCAATATTGAAAAAAAAGAAGAAGAAGGAATAACACTGTTGTAGACATAATTTACTGAACGATTATGAAGGCCATAGAGAGAGAGAGAGAGAGAGAGAGAGAGAGAGAAAGGTGTGGCAATAGTGGAGAGAAGAGAGATATGTATAATTGTGAGCTATGTTCTATTCCACCCCATTTTACCTTTATTTATAATAGTAGGAAAAGTTAATTCCTTACCTTTTTAGGATTACAACTTTTAATAGGTAAACAACTCCTAATAGGAATATGAGAGATATTCTAAGATATACTAGGATTTATATAATCACATTCCTAATCTAATAGGACTGCAACACTCTCCTGGAGTGTGTAAATACTCAAGTAAATGGTGCATCAGGTCTTCAATGATGAAGCAAGCACAGTTGATGAAGTCTCGACACAATGAGCGAATGCGAGTCTCAAATCAATGGAAGAATGCATAAAAAGTAAAACTCACAAAACCTTGCTATGGCAAAACCCAAGGTGGGAGAAAAACTCATAGACTAAGGAGAAAAGTGAGAAGTTGCATTAAGTCAAAACTATACGTCTTTTGAGCGCAAGTATAAGAGCTTACAAGGGTATGATCAGCCTAGGATAGGTGCCTCGTTAAAACCTAGTGGGAAAAATGCTCCTAATAGTAGAGAAAAAGAGTACATTAAGATCAAGTGAGTTTACTTCTGGATACTCCATCTGAGTTTGATAGAACTTCCAGATGAGAACTACAGGCATTGTATATGATTATTAGGCATACCAATTCCTCAGACAAGCTTTTGGAAGGTTGACTTAGGCGGTGACGTCACGGGTCGACAAGGTTGTCTGGGATCGGTTTGCATGACTTCAATCTCCTGATGTTTTGCTGATGTAAATGTAGACGCAATATGTCTTGGCGTTGATTTCGTTGATGTATCATGTCTTGGTCGGGTGGATACATGCGGCATAATCTTCATGGATCGTCATTGAGACTCAACGATGAATGAAAACAGCAAATACTTCGAATATGCTTAACAAGAACTTCTAACTATGTCTCATTTTTGGCTTAGTGAAGTAAGGTGAATCTTGGAACGAGTCGAAGATTTCGCAACAAAGGTCATATCATGGACTTCCAAGATATTGCGATATCCCTTAATGGTAAAGACATAACCATTCAGGGATTTTGCCTTATGTGGGTTTGATAAGTAACCTGCGTTAGCATAACAAACAAGGCAAGCATCATTCCGAGGATTAGGAGCGTTGGATTCGCTGGAGATATGTTGGGATTTGATTTGCCCAAATTCATAGTACATTCAGGGTACATCTTTAATACCAATTCAATGGTTGCGTGTAGGTGCGGTGTTATATCTTTACCAATAGATCATCAGCGAAGGAGATGTTCTGTCTTAATACAATGAGCTAACTACAACGAAGCGCAAAGTTGAACTTAAATATGGAATTTCAGATTCCATAACCTCTTCAAGGTCTCATTTTCATATAATGTATGGACGAACATGGGAAAACTTAAAGGTGACACATTCAAGGTGTAGTTCGACTGGTAGACCAAGGTACCATCAGAACAACGCTTGAACTTCAGGTCAAGGCATAAATGAGTTTTCCCAAGATCCTTCATCTCAAATTCCATCTTCAGGTGTAACGCAGTTTTCTCAAGCTCTTTTAGAGTTTTAATGAGATTCATGTTAATGACATAAACTGTAACTCTAGCAATTCAGAATAAGACTTCATAGTTTAACACGTAATGGCATAATTCATCCCTAACTGATCAAATAGTCACTTAGACGGGTATACCATATCCGTCGGATTGTAAGTGAACGCCTTAAACAAGTTAAGAAGGTGTTCCGTGGTTTTGAAATTATTTGAACCAGTCCATGTAATTCTTCGGGAACTTACATGTAAATCTCCGTATCTATATCCCCATAGAGAAACATTAACCACATTTCATAATGTTGCTATTAATCATATGACGTTTTGAAAGAAACCTTGCGTCATAAGGCATGCATTATATCGCACTATTTCATTCATCTCATAACGCTTCCTTTCCCACTTGTAACACTACAGGGTTACTTTGGGCAATGTAGGAACGACAGGTCCAAACACACTTTGGTTAGGAATTTGACCTGGATTGTAATTTTGGTTGTCCAATCAGTTCTACGTTGTCACTTAATCAACGGAACACAGTTCGATATCGTCGCTTTTCATTTATGTTGGTAGCTACTATATAAGTGAAAACATCATCGATAGTAATCTCATTTCAATTCCATTTAGCTCATCCAAACTAGTATACTGGACCAAGAACTTCAAGGCTCGAGAGTAATCCGAATTATTTTTATGAGATGGAAATGATTCGAGATAACGATCATGTATAGATTCATTATTGTGATGTGTCTTCCTCTTCTAGGGAAGTGAATCTTATGAACCAAATGATCGATCATGCTCCAGACCAAGACAGATTGATTGGCTATCCGTCGGTGTACCAGACCGTCCAACAGGGACGGCACACCCTCCAGGGATGTTGACTAGACGTTCATTGAGTATGTCTATCCTTACAAGCATGTTTTCAGTTGGTAAATGCGTTTGGAGTAACATTCTGAAAGCTAGACTTCATTGCATTTGCTTATCATACTTGCGCAGTATGGGGATCGAGATGAGACATAGTGGGCAACGTCCACACAAATTTGCGCCGTTCTTCAGGAACGTTGACGTTCTTATCTCCCCTAACCGTGGGAAGACTATCTCATTAAAGTGACAACCCGCAAATGAGCGGTAAAGAGATAGCGTGCAAGGGCTCTAAGAGAGCGAAGGTGAAGGAGAATCATAATTAACAAAGATTCACATCCTTTTTTGAGGACCCATGTTGGTATGTTGTGGCGGCGGAACTTGGCACATGGAATGCACACCCAAGTGCGTAAATACGAAAATTGTCAAGTTCGTACCCAGTAACCAACTGTAATGTCATATAGGTTGGGTGGTAAGGGATCTCAAGGCGGACCAACATAACTACATACAAGATTGCATAACCCTAGGCAGAAACTGAAAACTTGGTACGTTTACCAAAATCCAGGCGATCATTTAAATTGCGCTTTATGATCACTAGGCGAGGCTATTTGGGGTGAACATGGATATTTGATGTTCAATTATAAACCCAAAATACATGCAATACTTTATCGAAATAGGTCAATATAAACTTTCCAGCATTATCTAGTCTCCCGGACTTTAAGGGATAAGTAAGGTGGTGAACCCTTAATCGGCCATAAGGTTTAGCAGCAATGTGTGTGGACAAAACATGTGACCATTTTGTCGATTCATCAACCAAAACCATAAGTATTTATATGGTTCGCATTTTGGTTGGATTAATCCACATATATTCCCTTGAATCCACTGTGAAAAGAGAGTCGTTTCGTATCTTTGCTAGGGATGATTTAGAAATCAAATTTCCCTAATGAGTAAGCTTGGCAAAGTGTGCTTGTAGGCACAAGATCCTTACTTCAGGTAAGGAGATACGTTGTAGCATCATTGTTCGACCTAAGTGTCCCAAATGGTCGTGCTAAAACAAGTAAACTGCTCAATCACCAGGCTCCAGGTCGGTCATATATGGTGTGTTCCCAGTTGGGAGACAACACATTGGCCTTAAAGCAAAGCTTCATGCTTATTTTTGGAGGTGGTGCAAAGATATTTCACTCTATTTTCTTTAGTGGTTTCATTAATGATCATTGTGGTAGTAATCAGATCCAAGAATTTGGTAAACTTCTACTTTTTACACTGCTGCTTCAGGAGCGAGTTAGAAATATGGAAAGAGAGAAAAGTATTCTCTAGTCAAAATTCGATCGGATTTATAAACTTCAGAATCGTACTCATTCATGGACGTAATCATGGTGTGCTTCAGGCAATGTCTTTCATGATTAGATGGTGTATAGGAGTAAGCCAAAGAGCCATGGAATCCTCGTTTGGGAGGTACTTTCGTTTATAATGCTTCGGGCACAAGTCTTCGAATGAAGATCATGGCAGAGGCTTATTCAGCTCTTCCATGCCATTGTTGGCTACAATGGTTTCTTAACTTCTTGATAGTCAAGTGGAGATTCACATCGTGTACCCCACATAAAGTGGTTTATGTTATAAACGTCCACATAACACTATGTTTGGGTGAAGAAATTTAAGATTACTAAGGAATTTAAAAATGACGGAAATTGAAATGACGAGATTTTATTTTCTAGAATTTGTAAATTTTCTTGTTTGGTTAACCTAAAAGAACAATGGAATTGAATACGGAAATTGTTAATTTTAAACTCTCAATCACAGAAATTGAGAAATGACACCTATTTACATGGAATTTGAACTTAGGATTTGGAGGTCCCAAATTCCAAGTTTTTTTTCCATGCGGAAATTCTAAATTTCTATGTTTATGAATCCAAACAAGAGAATTGGTGCCTGTCAATTTATAAATTCTGACTTTTACCAAAATTCCATGTTTATTTTCCTCATCCAAACATAGTATAAGGGAAATCAAACTTGTGACGGTTCGACAATTCATTGAATTAGAGGGAACACTATTATGATTGGTGCTTATGTGAATGAATCATCCATATGCATCTAAGTTAGAATGTTTGAGTTCTAAGACATGGTGTTCATGAAAAACGTCGGGTTTTCATGGGTGCATTTGTTTTATGAAATATTCGGGTTACAAAGGCACTAAATTTGAAACTACAGATTCAATTTAGGTTATGAATGTTTAGTTCATAAAAGAGAGGTTCCTGCAAGAACACATAATGCAATATACAACTAAGTGTAGTGGATTTGAGTTTCTTCGGGAACTCAAGTGTGAGAGCTTCGTTACTACGAAAGTATGTCAACGGTTCAAAGTATAAAATTAAATTATTGAATCATTAATGTCCAAAAGTGATCTTCAGGTCAATAATTTTAGATTCATTATTAGATTAATAGACTGCAGATCACTTTTAATTAATTCAATGGATCGTGACCAAACATGGTCGATTGTAGAAGCAAAAATAATTATAACATTTGGGTTAAAATTATCTAAAATACCAAAAAAAAAAAAATTAGCATTGGGTCGAAAAAGGACCATAGTCCAGCATGTCATTGCTTACTGCAGTACATGAGACAAGGCTGCAGGCTTGTTGGGCCACAGGGAAACGGCTGCAAAGCAGCCCAGTTCGCTAAAGTGCAAGCTGTAGGCTTGCTGCAGATTGGGCAGAGGGAATGGGAAGAGCCCAGCATGCACTGGCATTTTGGATAAGAGGCCGGGGCGTGAAGCCCAGCACTGAAGAACCCAATCAATCGGGCTTGGTCCACTACTAGGGTAGAAAGCCCAAACAGAAGCTCACCCATTCGGCTGTAGGCTGATTGAAGATAGGCCGAGTGCACGGACAAGCCCAGCACGGGCTAGCTTGGTCCTGCCCGGGCTGGACCAGGAGAAAACCCACGGGCTGGTATGCTGCTATATAGGTCTGTGGGCCCAGCAACATGCAAAAAACCCTAGGCCGTGGCTCAGTCGAAGTTGTTTCCATAAATCTTAAATTCATTTTCAAAATTTATAAGGTTTAAAAAACCCTAATATGCTTCTAATTTATTTATATTTTTTGACTCACAAATTCTATATAGTAAAAATTGCGTAATGTATTAAACAAATATATGAACTAGGGATGGGCACGGGCAGAGCATTTCAGTTTTCAATGTAGAAACCGGATCTTACCCGGCCCGATTGAAACTGGCAGGGTCCACAAGTCATTTTTTTTTTTTTATAATTTTAAAAGCTAAAATTTGCGCATATTGCAATTGCACAGATTCTATCATGCAACCACTACGGCACTACCAACGTCCAAAATAACAACACATCCAAATTCCGAGAGTCCAAAATAACAATATTACATGACATCGTCCAAAATAACAATACATCGTCCAAAATAACAACACATCGTCCAAATTCATAGATTAAAGAAAGTTACCCAGAAGAGTCTTTTGGAAGCCGATCCACTCCCCAAGCAAGCAACTCTGACACAATCTAAGGATCCACCATGAGTAGCTAAGTGAAGCGATGTACTTCCAGGGTAACTTCACATATATGGTACTACAATCAATCTGACTGTCAAAGTATTACTATAAATCTATAACATGAGTAATAATTAATATAGATAATTACCCATATCCACCAGCTAAAGCACAAACAAGAGCTCCATTGTCTAAAAGAATATGAACGCACTCTGATTGTCTTTGGCAGGCAGTTAAATGCAATGGGGTTGCACCACCTCCATCTCTTATGTTCACAAATCTTGCAAATCCCCTGCCAATGCCATTCAATGTAGCGTAAACATCACAAAACAAGCAAGAACTTCAACACAAAACAAACGACCAAATTAAGACAAATGAGTACAACAAAAATGGAGGTAAAGTAGAGCTGCAACAAAACAAGACGAGGGAAGGGACATCTCGAAAAGACAAACACAACACAACACAACAAAAACTAAAGAAATCAATCACAAACCATTTACGATATAGACAAATGATTGCAATCAACAATCCCTACAAACCATTTAAGTACAAACGCAGACTGGATTAAGGAGGGTGTACAAATAGCTTAAAAATAAAGAAGAACCAAATTGTTTTGGGTTCGAAGCAGTATTTAATCTTTCGCTAGAAACCTACAGTATGAAAACTGTGAAACCATTTCTGTTCTGTGTCATAATTTACCATTCACCTAACAAAACCTATTAGTTGTCTAACAACTCTTGAAGGCTTGAACCATACATTGTATAATTAAGGAAGATAGGCATTTACTGTAGCATTTGGAATCAAACATTCACAAAGATCAAAAC
The DNA here is from genome assembly GCF_963583255.1 of Pyrus communis. Lineage (NCBI taxonomy): Eukaryota > Viridiplantae > Streptophyta > Magnoliopsida > Rosales > Rosaceae > Pyrus > Pyrus communis. The sequence continues at coordinate 14,640,022 of NC_084819.1, forward strand.
GCAGGGAGGGACTACTTGAATCAAAGATGATCAAGTAAGATCTCCATGAAATCAAAGAATACAAGCCTTTACTTGAAATCAATGTACAGTTTAGCGACATTTTGTAAACAGAGGTTGGCAATTGAATTTTATAATTAAGGAATTAAAGAGGAAAAGGAAGTAAGTAAAAACTAGAAGAAAAAAAAAACCTAAATCTGAAAAATGCAGTAAACACTCAAATTGAAATCCCGACCCCAATCCCAATCCTGATCAATAACCAAATCCCAACACAAATCCCAAATCTCAAATCCCAAACCCACTCCCATCCAAACAGATCCATAATTTCTTCACCCAAATGTTCATGCATTCATCAAATTACTCCGACCTAAAGATTTAGTCTTTAATCAAATCCTATTATTCATGCTACAATTGCTAGTGCTACTGATCCTCCGCATCAACAAAAATAAAATTCGGAGAAGTAGATTTACGGTAGCCAGCTAAGTAACGGATGTCGTCGAGGTCGGAGGATGGCTGGATGAGTGGTGGTGGTGCCGTTGTGATGGTCGCAGCGGCGGTGATGGGCGTTTTCTGGGATGTCGTCGGAGTTGAGTTGAGGGAGTCTAGGGATGGTGGAGAGGTGGGAGTGAGAAAGTGAGACTGAAAGTCTGAAACTGTTTATGGAACCTAGGTTAGAAATTAACGGTTCATATTGCATGATAGGTTATCATTCAATCTCGACCATTGATTATAATTAGAAACGGGTCAGTCCAGGGCCCTGTTTTTCTAAGGTTTAGGAACCGGCCTACCCCGTAAATAACAATGGCCCGGCTCGGCCTGGCAGTTTCTTCCCAAAAAAAACAAAGGGATCCAGCCCGTACCCGCCTCGAACTTACACTACCCACCCTGACCTGCGGTTCCTCTACTTGTTTGCCCACCCCTAATATGAACATATACAATATTTATATCGGAAGGAAAGTGTAAAGATAGGGGGGTTCATGCATCATGGGGAATGTTTTCATGCTTCAAGGACGTTTCAAATATCTTACTTTATTTTAAACGTACTTGATTGGCAGAAAACAACAAAAGCCTTTGAATTTGTAGAAGACCATTCTTAGAAAATCAGAATTGTATCTCCAATGCGTTCTATCACGTTTAACACAGAAAAATTAAATTGAATCAATAGCTTGTAGATCAATTCCATAAAATAGTAAATTAATCATAAAAAGAATGATTAAAACGTAATACTCCCCTAATTGAAGATCAAACTCTCTTTAGTGCATCGTCAAGAGTATGCTGATAATGTGTTGTAGGCATAATTTATTGAACGATTATGGAGGCCATAGAGAGAGAGAGAAAGGTGCGGCAATAGTAGAGAGAAGAGATATATGTGTAATTGTGAGGTATGTTCTATTCCACCCCATTGTGCCTTTATTTATAGTAGCTGGGAAGGTTAATTTTTTATCCTTTTAGGATTACAACTCTTAATAGGTAATCAACTCCTAATAAGAATATGAGAGATATTCGAAGATGTACTAGGATTTACACAATCACATTCCTAATCTAATAGGACTACAACAAATAGTTCTATTTTCCAAAAAAAAGAGAATTTTTTGTCACGCTACGGTTTAATAGTATTATTTTTTTATTTTAAGTTTGTTTATTTGTTTAACTTTCAGTTTCATATTAAATTATTGTTGATTCATTTTGTAATTCAGTTCGTCTCATGCCGTGAATTGTCATTGACATTTTAAAAATCTCATTGTACACTCTTCATATGTGTAATGTTTAATTATAAAAAAAATTTAGAGTGCATAATAAGATTTTGAAGTGCGAATTAAAATGTATTAATATAATACGAATATATTTTAAACGGTATTTTTTTTTCTTCATAAAAAAAAAACCTATTTAACTGGAACCTATTCTCATCGATAAATTGTAGAGATTATTGTGAATATAATTGTTTCACCTTTTTTTTTTTTATATTCATCTTTAAAGGGGAGTAAATTGGCTAGATTTTTTGATCAAACAGTAGATTTTGCCAGATTAGCCACCGACAGGATTCGAACCTATACTGTCATGTAAGGTCTCAATACTTATAAGGGCCACTTGCAAGTAAATTGGCTAGATGTTAGGAAATCATTTGCTATCTTGTAATTTTGGTCAAATGATAGATTTTGTTAGATTAAATATTAAATTAGTTACCGACGGAATTTAAACCCACAACATCATGCAAAGGCTTAACATCTTTCCACAATTGTGATAAATGGCTACGCATTATTGTTCATTTTCATGAAAAACCTATTTTTATACTAACAAGTCAATTCTGGTACTATTCACTTTACCTTTTATTTTATCCTTATTGTAAAAACTCAAAATTTTCAAGCCCTTTTGATTAGTTTCCTTAAAAAAAAAAAAAAAACGTTTGACACAAGTTTTATTTTAAGAAAAAAACACTTAAACCACTTATTTTTTTTTTTTTTGGAAAACAAAAAACACTTAACCACGTTTTATTAATAATAAGGACAAATTTTAAAGGGTAACCAGGGTAAGAACTAGAGCCCAGCACGCGAAATAAAAGGCCCAGAATTCACTAGCTTTTTAAATTCCAACATGTGCACCTGAAGGAAATCTTTCTCCGTCAGCCCATTCCGTTAACTACATCAGGCCCAAGTTCACATTTCAGCCCTATCAACAGATAGTCCAAAAATAAATTGAAAAACAGATAAAGATGCAATCAATTCTCTCGATCCTTCCCTACCAATCCTCTGTCTTCCTCATCACATACCGCTATTTATTTTAAGAGAATTATTATTATCACTCTAAAAATCTCATTCTATACTTCAAATTTTCTATATTAGGAAAAAAAAATACACTTATGAGGAGTATAAAATGAGATTTTTGGATTGTGAATAACACTTTCCTATTTTAAATAGTAATAAGCACTATTTCTAGAACCACAGAAGAAATTTTTTTTTCTCATTTTTGTTTTAGATTATAAATTGACTAATATTATTATCTAGGTCGTTTTAAATGATGCACAATTGTATTAGTTAACCCAAACGATAGAACACACCCAAAACAATTTTCAAAATTAACATTAAACTCATTGTTTCTAAATTAAAATAAGCATTGTTTCTAAACCCCAAAAAAATAAAAATAAGAAACTCTTCTTTTTGGATTGTAATTTGACTTAATATTATCATCTAGTTTGTTATAAATGATGCATGGTTGTATTTTTTTTTTTTAACCCAAATGACTGGAAACTAATCTAAAAATTTTCTCAAATTAAAATTAAAATAAGCATTATTTCTAAAACCAAAATTTAATTTTTTTTCTCTTCTTTTTTTCTTTCTTGAATTTGTAATTTAACTTAATATTATTACAAGTTTGTTTTAAATTATGCATGGGTGTATTATTTAATTCAAATGACACGACATCAACTCAAACAATTGTCCAAACTAAAGTTAAACCCCTATTTTTAACTAAAAATAAGCATTTTTCCAAAATTTAAAAATAAAAGTTTTCTTTTTAATTTTGTTTAATATTATTATCTAGTTTGTCTAAATGATGCATGATTGTATTATTAACTCACATGGCAGTGCGCAAACTTTTGGTAACTTTAACAATGGGACACAATGTACATTAAAATAAGAAAAATGTGTGGGGGAGCCAGGTCCACGGGTAGCCTATACCTATATAATAGGTTAATTTAGGTACTCATTAAAGAGGGAAAGGGATCATCATATTTCTTTTTCTTAATTCACCAAATTAGGAGATCTGTACGGTTGGAATTTGATACAACGGTTAAAGTTATTATAACTTTTAAAGTGGGTCTCTATTTGTAGCCGTTGAATCAAATTTTAATGGCACGGATTCCCTGATTTGGGGATTACGAGGAAGAGATCCCGAGAGGATCCCTTTCCAATAATGAGTACCTTACATATTCACCTTTTTATTTTGGTCCAATGATATTTTAACACATATTTTATTTATTGTTTTAAATAATAATAAACATGTTAATTAAATTTTCTTAGCCTTCAAAAAAATGAAGAATACATGGCGGCGGATGTTCTTGCATTGGTTGGTTTCCGGAGATGTGTGATAATGTTTAGGTCGATAGGCTCCAATCTTCGTTGGTGCAAGTTTTGAACAAGGATGATCTTCCGTGTCCGCATTAATTTTGCTGTGGCGGTGTTTGGGGTGACGCTTTCACTTGGTTGAAGCGTCTTTTGGATGTATCCCCTTTCATTGCTTTCACCTTAGTCTGTCCATCTTGGTTTTTGCCTCTTGGTAGGCTTTTGTGTACCTTTTTACTTTTTAGCCCTGGAATGAAGTTCCTAGTTTCCAAAATATATATATATATATATATATATATATATATATATCCTATATAATATTTGATAGGAACATGAACAGAAACAGAGCTTACGCGCAAGGCGCGAAGCGTACGTAAGTAGAAAAACCAGGTCTTGGTTGCCACTTTCCACTGAATGAACTTCATAGTCTTATTTCTCATAGTCAAAGAATAAAAAAATTTAAAGTGAAAAAAAAATGTGGCATAATAAGGATAATCACGTTCAACATGAAGTTTTTATTGAATCTCTCCTAAATAATAAAATTGTTGGAAGTAGGAGACTAACTTTCCACACCTACTAAATATAAAGCTTGTTTAGAATTGCTTTTAAAACGATTGATAACGCTTTTTGTGAAAATATTTTTTGAACCCATCTTTAGTAAAAATGAAAATAAATTATGAAAAAGCATTTGAAGTACTTCATATAAGAAGCATATAAACGCATTTTAAGTGCTTTTGGAATCCATAAACATTTTTTCTATAAGCGCTTTCAGTTATTTTAAAAACACTTCTAAACAAACCCATTGACTTGATCAAAGTTCTTTTACGTGTGAATTTTTAGGTGTCTTCCAGTATTTTATTTCTGGATACATTTTATTTATCACCAAACCATCAAGTACTACCTAACTTTAGTTGATTCCATAGAAGAATTTTCTTTAACCTAACTTTAGTTGACCAAAATTAAAATAGTTCTCTCTCATAACGGTGTTATTTTTTTAGGAAACGATAACGATAGTATAGGTTTATTAATAAAAAGTCATTACAGACGTTCATTACAAAGAGCCAATCCACAACAAGTAAATCTAAGATTAAATTTGGAGGAGAATCATACCATTCACAAGCTTGACTTAAAGAGAAACTAAAATGTGTGAACCTATGGGCAACAACGTTAACTTGACGTCGAGGATGAATAAAAGTAGCATCGGCGATTGTTAGAAGTAATGCCTTGATTGTCGGTACTAATGGTGTTGATTCTTGAATGCCAAGGCAAAGAGAGCAGCTCGATTTTAGTCAGAAATTATTTTGTCAATAAAGTAGATATTTTGTCAACAATATGGCTGGTAAAGTCGATAATTTATAGACAGCTATTTAGGTTAGTAGCTTAATTACGTAACTATTAACGAATTTTCAATATGACCTGAGGATTAAAATAAGATTCACGATTTCTACCTAGCGGAAATTTTGTTTAATTTCTGGGGTTTTAATCGGTCAAAGATGGAAATGTGCGTGTAGTGGTTTAGGGTTTCATCGAATGGTCAGCTACAATGGTGGGATTTCGAAGCAACAGCTAGCGGCTAGAAATGATCATAATATCTTATCAACTTATTCAAAAGTCTTCAGATTGATCTGCCCCCTGGAGCTCTCCAGAAGCAAATATTCATTGTTATACCTGCATATCTGGAAAACGAATTTAATTAATTATTTCCACAGGCATGCATGATGCATTTCTCTGTTTGCTACCTGATTTTATATTATTTCATACTCCAATTATACAATATATATATATATATATATATATATATATTCCCATGTCATATTCGTTTATAAAAAGTAAAACTCATCATCGTATATATAAGTAACTAAACAATATAGTATCCGCCTTCTCACGTTATATAAAAAGAAAAAAAAAAGTCATCATACTTAACTAAACAACATAGTATCACTCAGAAAAATAATAATAATAATAATAATGAAATCCAAATATTTTGTCGATGGCCTAATGGCAAGGCCGATCTTGAAAATTTGGGGTCCTTGGCAAGCATTTGAAGTGGGGCTTTAAGATCATCTCCAAAGGAGATGTCAAATTTTAATCATAAAATTTAAATTTGAAGGCTTAAGTGGCACTTTGGCATCTTTTAAACTTTTGATCTCCAATCGATTTGTCAAATTTTAAACATAAAATAATAATTCATATGTATTTTCTTTGCATTGGGAATGAAAAGAAACAAAAGGATAATGGTTTAAACCAATAAAAAAATTAATAAAAAGCATTTAATAATTAATTAAACAAATCTAAAGGTGCTGTCAAATTTGGCAGCAAGGGGAAGAGATGTCAATCCATGTCATGCCACATTAAATTTGGCTTCTCGGTTGGAAAATATTAATGTTGTATTTTGTTACCGTTATTGCTGATTTGGACATTTTGACATCTTCTTTGGAGATGCTCTAAAGTAATTCGTTAAATACATAAAATATGTATAAAAAAATAATTTGTTAAATGCATAAAATTATTCTATTTCTACATCAAATATCATTGAAAATTAATATCAAAAGAAGATAGATATACAAACATTACTTAAATGTTACACATCTCACATTTTTAAACGCAAATGTACTTAATATTTTCAGTCAAGAGTTTAAGATTGAGAGTGAAGAACAATAAAACTTGATGATCAAGAGAGTAAAAAATAATAAAACTTGATTGACGAGTATATTAAATTCAAAACCAATTGTTTAACTTGTGTTTTTTCTAAAATCATCATCACACTAACAAATCGAATATTCCATTAAATAATAAATTATTGAAAAGCAAAATATAAATTCAAAGTTTTAATTACCTTAAAGAATAATCTTCAAGATTATGTGATAGTTGATTTAAACATTCCATAGAAATGGAGAGATTGGGAAGTTGAAAGAAAAAAAGATTGCAAGGGGACTTGATTTTTTATAACTTTCTATGCATTTGGATAGATGGACAATGATTAAATTTGAAAAACAAGAAAAAACTAATGACTAAAAAGGCAGCTCCATGTTTCGAAGGAAGTCGAACATTTCCACTGTACCAGAATTATGATTTTTTTTTTTGTATTAAAATGTTATTTACAGGATATATAAAATTTTTAAAAACCTTAGGTGGATGCCTACATGGACTACCCTTAGGACCGGCCCTGCCTAATACAAACAATAAACTATGCATGGCCTTTTTTTTTTTTTTTTATTTTAATTTTTTAAAATTTTCTATTACTAGAAGGAAGAGGGAAGTTTTAAACTATTAAAATAATTTTGAGTTTAGGAGAGTTTAGAACCCGGACGCATAGGTCCGAATCCAGCATCTTATCTATCGGAATATTAAATCATATGCAAACTATGAATGGGTCACCTTGCAGCAAAAATGCAATGCCGTAAACGTATATGTAAACACTTTATCACGTTTTATTTTCTTTGCTGGCCATTAATTAAATACTTTTCAATTTGCAGAGAAAGTAAAGGATTACTTTTCATAAAAATATAGGATAGGCAGATTTGACTATTTATTTAAAGAAAAATTAATGAAATGAGTATGAAAATTATGAGTTTTAATGATAAGGACAAAATAAAGAGTAAAGTGACACTCTTGAAAAAATGGGCTATATATTTCATGCCAAGGTGATCTTCGGGGTTTTAGATTATCCAATTGTGAAAACGAGCTGAACAATTTAAAAAAAAAAAAAAAATTAATCTCTGCCACACCAACGAAACTAACGTATCATTCGATTTAGTTGATGGAATGGGATAAAGTAAAACGCAAAAAAATGAGTATTGAAGGTAAAGAGCAGCAAAATACAACAGAGGATCAAGAAATAAATTTTGAAGAGAGTAGTCGGGATGTAATATAAACCTTTTAATTTCTTAAGTACTAGGAATTGCTCCTAAATTGAATATAAAATAAAGTAAAATAAATTTACACAAATTTACACAAATGGCACCGACTTTGTCCACTGTAATTGAAAAAAAAAATAACTATTTCTAATGTCTCTTCAGAGTTCAGTTATTTAATTGGAAAATGCATGTCTTACTATGTTGACATTGAGTAATATTCAAATCCAAACGTGTTCTAGTACACCGCGGGAGTTCCCTTTTCTTTTTAGTTCGTCAGCCTGTAAACTTCAGTTTGGACACGGTCAAAATGGTGTTATTAAACATGGCCGGTTTGCTTGATAACCAAGTTTCTGACTGTGTTCATATCCTTATTTTAGCACTCTCTGATGAGTCAGCAATTTAATCACACTGTTTACTGGATATATGATACCAATGTCATTTTATATGTCGGTATGTTCAAAATTTCAAAGTCCTTGCAAAGAAAAATGCAAATTTATTGCCTAATTTGTCACGTAATTGTGGGAAAAAATGGGTTGCAACTACTTTCAAAATGCCTATATAAACATGGCATCCATAGACCTCTGAGATATCACAAGAGTAACACAATATCTCCATAACAATAGCCGATTCTCAAACCTCTCCTTTCCCCTTGAGATCGCTCGTTTAATTTGTTCCCCATATGGCACGGTTAGCCTTTGTGCTAGCTTGTGCTCTAGCTCTATTGGCTTCCTCAGTGGCCTCTGGTGCAATTGTTGAGCATTCTTTTAATGTAAGTCTTGGCTCAATTTTGGGTACGCTCATTTTTGTTTCTAGAATGGCTAAAAGCACATTATAGAGTTAAAAAAAAAAAAAAAATACTCTTGATTCAATTTGATGAAAATAATTTAAGTATTTTTGGGTGATTGAAGCGGTTTTTAGAGACAATTTCGAACGATCCCTTTTGGAGTCTTATTTTATCATGCATATTTCCTCACCAAATATTTGAATGTTTCCTTTGAATAATAGTAGTGATCATGTTTGTTTTTTTATTTCCTTTGTTTTCAGGTGAACAACCTGACTGTTACCCGACTGTGCCAAAATCAATCGATTACTGTAGTAAATGAGAGTTATCCTGGACCAACCATATATGCACGAGAGGGAGACACACTTATCATCCATGTTTTAAACCAGTCGCCCTATAACATTACTATTCACTGGTAAATACCAATTATTCAAAACCATTTAACAACCCCCAAGGGGAAAGTTGAGTTAAAGTTTTGTTCATGTTGTATAGTTTCTTTCTTAATGCAGGCATGGAATCTTTCAGCTTCTAAGTGTATGGGCAGATGGGCCTGCATACGTAACTCAATGTCCTATACCCCCCGGACAAAGCTATACTTACAAATTTAACATCACTGGACAAGAAGGCACCCTTTGGTGGCATGCCCACATTTCGTGGCTCCGCGCAACTGTCCACGGAGCGCTTATAATACACCCGAAAGCTGGTCGATCCTTCCCCTTCCCCAAGCCCGCCAAAGAAGTTCCCATCATATTAGGTAATTAACGATTAAACTATACCATTCAACTTGTTTAACGTTAATCTTAATACGTAGTTCAAATAGTAATTTTGATGACTAATTATATATTAACTGTTTGATGGAATTGCAGGAGATTGGTATAATGGCAATGTGGTCGACATTGAGCAAGATGGCCTATCCAAAGGAATAGCTCCTAACCTTTCAAATGCTTACACCATCAATGGACTTCCTGGCGATCTCTACGACTGCTCTCAAAATCGTATGTAACCATGCATACATGCATACTCGTAAATTTATTAATTTAGTTTATATGTTATTTTTGCATGATGAATATTAACAAATTGACATCAAATTATCAGAAACATATCAGCTCAGTGTGGTGGGAGGAAAGACTTACCTGCTACGCCTAATCAACGCTGCACTCAATACCGTGCTCTTCTTCAAGATAGCCAATCATAGCATGACAGTTGTTGCCATTGACGCCTCGTACACGACTCCTTATGTCACAGACGTGGTGGTTATTGCACCCGGTCAGACCACTGATGTTCTCGTCAAATTCAATCAACTTAACGGATCTTATTACATGGCCGCCACTCCTTACGCTAGCGCTGATGCTACCGCCGTTGGCTTTGATAACTCGACAACTAGAGGCATCATCGTCTACAAGGGCTACACGTCATCAACCCCCATTATGCCCCCTATGCCCAACCCTAGCGACACGCCGTTGGCCAACAAGTTCTTCACCAATCTCACCGGCTTCCCTGGTGGGCCCCACTGGGTCCCAGTCCCACGTGAGGTGGACGAGCACATGTTTGTGACAGTTGGCGTTAACTTAGCGATGTGTCCCGAAAATGCCACGTGTCAAGCCATATTTAATAGCCGATTATCTGCGAGCATGAATAACGAGTCATTCGTGACCCCGACTAATATGTCCATGCTGGAAGCACATTTTAACAACATGAGCGGGGTCTACACCAGAGATTTTCCCAACGAGCCTCCGGTCAAGTTTGACTACACGGACACGAACCTTAGCCTCGACCTATCCCTGATATTCGCGCCAAAATCAACCAAGGTCAAGACGCTAAAGTTCAATTCGACAGTACAATTAGTGTATCAGAACACAGCGTTTTTGGCCATCGAGAACCACCCGATGCATATCCACGGCTTCAATTTCCACGTATTGGCACAAGGATTTGGAAATTACGATCCGATTAATGACCCCAAAAAATTTAACTTCGTTAATCCGCAAGTACGTAACACAATTGGTGTGCCGGTCGGAGGATGGGCTGTGATCAGGTTTCAAGCAAATAATCCTGGTTAGTTTTCTTAATCATCTCATTAATTAAGTTTCTTTGTATTTGAAATCTGTTATAAATAAATAATTTATGATTACTTGTTTTAAATTATTGTTTCAGGTATCTGGTTCGTGCATTGTCACTTGGACGTTCATCTGCCTTGGGGGCTGGCCATGGCTTTTGAGGTTGAAAATGGAGGGACGCCAGAATCTACTTTGCCTCCACCACCACCTGATCTGCCCAAATGTTAGAAGTTGTTTGGAAGACTCCTCAAGATACTGTTTCATTTTGTATTCTTGAAATTATAATACCGAGGTCAATTTCATTCGTTTGGTTACAAATGAATAACTTTGTAATAAACCTAGCGACAAATGTATTGTTTAAGCTGGTCATCAATGTTTGTCTAAAATCAAAATACCTTACTAATTATTAACAATTGAGGTACCTGCTAGGATGTACCTGTTAGGATATAAGGGTTTATGTGTCAAATGTAGTGAGTGTCATGTGTCATTACATCATTGGTCCTGTAATAAGTCTTGAGATAGTTATACTGAGTTTATTTATAAATAAAGTCAAAGTCTTGTAATGATTATCCAGTTGTAATGTAAATATTGTTATTCAAAATTCTCTCTATCTCTTCGATGACTTTCAGCTTCCTTCATTTCTGGCTTTCTCTGTTGACAGTGCCCTCATTTATTCATGAAATGATCTGACAGTCTTTTACTTATTTAATTATGTTACTTCTTATCTCGTATTTTCTAACAAGAATACATTTTTATAGCTAGTCTACTAATATTTTTTTGTATAAAAAAGTGAAGTTTTACGTTTGACTTAAGTGAATGATAATAACATTTAATATATGTTTTGAATATAATACCTCTTCAGTGAATTATCCCGTCCCCTTGCTGGAATATCATTTTTGATAAAAAAACAATCTCATCTTTGAACATCATTTGGATTTCTCTCTTTAAACTGTATTGCCCTTTATGGAAGAATGTAAATGGTCTAAATCGTATTGGGCCCCAAATCAGCAAATTATAGGTTTCTGCACTATTAGAGATTTGGGTTACCCATCACATCAGACCTCCACATAAGTTCCTATTACAAAATGTTGATAATCTTGTGTTTAAAATCTTATAATTAACAGCTGTTCACAATAATCCTTATGAAAATTGCATTCCCTCTAATCTTCTTTTAATGAATCTTTATTTTATCTTATATATAACATGTTAACGAACTTCAGCGTGACTACTTACAATTCATTATTGTTTTAATTGACTACTACAATTTGATTTTACACGCATTAATAGTTTCTCTTGCATGTGATTAAGTTGTGTCCTTGTTGTCTAGTTTGACTTCGAAATGAATTGGGATCTCGTTTTGATAGCCTTGATCACATTGCAGGGTCGGTTTCCATACGTGGGACGTACGTACTCACCTCTCTAGTATAAATGATGAGTAAGAGTGATACTCCTAAACAATAAGACCCTCATACATGTACAATAATTGGAACAGAAGTTTGACCGTCTAGTTTTAGGGATTATGCTTCAATTAATGTGGCAAATCTCCTCCAAAATTCATTGCCACTAACATTCATGCATGGCTGTAAGGGGCCAGGAGCAAATGCAGGATGAAACTTTCTTGATGATTCTTGTGAAACTGGACCAAGAGCATATGTAGGGGCACCGACATAATTCGAAAATTCTTCCATGGTGCGGTGAGGGTTTAGACAGTTGTTTTTCGCGAGATAAGGCAATAATATTCCTACATTATAAAAACATTTGATAAAGAATGTTAGTACTTGTACATCAAATTAGAATGCTATGATATTATATTAGATAACCACTAAAACACTAAACTTAAGAAAAATCATCGATCATATGCATGTAAATTCTGGAAAGAGATCCTCTCTGAATCTCTTCCACCAAGGCTACCGGATCAAGTGATTCCGACCCTTGAAATTTGATCCAACGACTAAAATTATTGTAACTTTTAAAGGGGCCCCTGTTTTTAGCCGTTGGATCAAATTTCAAGGGTCCGGATCACTTGATCCGGTGACCTTGTTGAAAGAGATCCATCCGTAAATTCCAACCATTTAAATAGAAACACTGACAGAAAATATAAAGAAATTGATGGTTACGCACCTCCAAGTGTCTCAAAAGATTAAGAATGTTCAACGCGTAATTAAAAGTGAAGGGGCAAATTGAGAAAAAGGTCATAAGTCGAGGGGAAATTTTCAAGTAGGAAAATAAGTACCAATAAAAAATAGTAATATTTGGATTTAGGAAATTACATTATTGCTCATAATTTTTATCTGTGATAAAAGACTAATAGCCTTTTCACCCCTTTTTAGTTGACAAAGAAAGCTCTTTTAATAGGTAGTTCAGATTTGTTCTTTTTTAAACTTTAATAAAGTCGCTTTGACCGAAGGCCATGTCCTCATATTTAATTTAATTTAATTTATATTTAATTATTGTGTTTAGTAAAAAATTATTGTGTTTTTTAGAAGCAAAATGTCATATATGTTGTAGGCATAATTTACTGAACAATTATGGAGGCCAGAGAGAGAGGGTGCGGCGACATAGAGAGATAAGAGATAGATGTGTAATTGTGATGTATGTTCTATTCCACCCTATTGTGCCTTTATTTATAGTAGTAGGGAAGGTTAAATCCTTATCCTAATAGGATCACAACTCTAATAGGATAATATCTAACCCTAGAGAATATTCCAAGATATCCCTAAATACACTAGGATTTACACAATCACATTCCTAATCTAATAGGACTGCAACACTCCCCCTTGAGTGTGTAAATACTCAACTAAATGGCGCATCAGGTCTTCAGCGATGAAGTCATCTACACAATAATGCAAGTCTTGGATTAACGGAAGAATGCATAAAAGGTAAAACTCATAAAACCTCGCTATGGTAAAACCTAATATGGGAGAAAAACCCATAGACTAAGGAGAAAAGCGAGAAGTTGCATTAAATCAAAACTCTACGTCTTCTGGACGTAAGTAGAAGAGCTCACAATAGTTTGGACGTAAGTAGAAGAACTCACAATAGTATGATTAGCCCAAGATGGGTGTCTCGTCAAAACCTAGTTAGGTAGCAAAAACCCAATGGGAAAAATACTCCTAATCGTGTGGAAAAATAGTACATTAAGATTAAGTGAGTATACTTCTGGATACTCCCCCTGAGTTTGATAGAACTTCCAAATGAGAACTACAAGCATTTGCATATGAATAGTTAGGCATACCAATTCCTCGGATAAGCTTCTGGAAGGTTGACTTCGGTAATGACGTCGTGTAGAAGTCGGTATGGTTGGCTGGGATCGGCTTGCATGACTTCAATCTCTTGATGCTTTGCTGATATAAATGTAGACGCAATATGTCTTGGTGTTGACTTCGTTGATGTATCATGTCTTGGTTATGTTGATACATGCGACATAGTCTTTATGGATCGTCGTTAGCACTCAACGATGAATGAAAAACAAGTACTTCGAATATGCTCAACAAGAGCTCTCAACCATGTCTCACGTGTGGCGTAGTGAAGTGAGGTGAGTCTTGGAACGATTCGAAGGTTTAGCAACTAAGGTCATATCATGGACCTCCAAGATATTGCGATATCCCTAACGGTAAAGACATAACCATTCGGGGATTTACCTTGTGAGGGTTTGATAAGTAACCAGTGTCAGCATAACAAACAAGGCAAGCATCATTCCAAGGATCAATGGGGTTAGATTCGCTTGAGATGCGTTGGGATTTGCCTAAGTCCCTAGTAAATGTTTTTAATACCAATTTAGTGGTTGTGTGTAGGCGCAGTGCTGCATCTTTACCAATATATCAATAGCGAAGAAGATGTCATGTCTAACGCAATAAGTTAAGTACAACAAAGCGCAAAATTGAACTTAGATATGGAATTTCGTATTCCAAAGCCTCTTCAATGGGTCTCATTTACATATAACGTAGGGAAGATCATGGGTATACTCAAAAGGTAACACCTTCGGGGTGTAGTTTGACTGGTGGACCAAAATACCGTCAAAACAATGCTTCATCTTCAAGTCAAGGCATAAACAAGTTTTCCTAAGATCCTTCATCTCAAAGTCCATCTTCAAGTGCGAGGAAGTTTTCTCAAGCTCTTCTAGAGTCTTAGTGAGATTCATGTCATTGACATAAATTGTAAGTCTAGCCATTCAGAATAAGACTTCATATTTTAACACGCAAGAGCATTCATTCATATCTCTGACTAATCAAATAATCACTTAGACGAGTATACAATATGTGCCGGATTGCTTCAATCCTTAAGTGAATGCCTCAAATAAGTTAAGAAGGAGTTCCGTGGTTTGAAACTATTTGAACCAGTCTATGTAATTCTTCGATAACTTACATGTAAATCTCTGTATCAATATCCCCATGGAGAAATACTAACAACATTTGTAATGCTGCAGTCAATCATAGGGTGTTTGAGAGAAACCTTGAACCGTAAGGCGTGCATCATATCGCACTGTTTCTTCATCTCATTACGCTTTATTTCCCATTTGTAACACAACAGTGTTACCTTAGGCAGTGTAGGAAAGATAGGTCCAAACACGCTTTGGTAAGGAATTTAACCTTAATTGTAATTTCAGTTGTCCAATTAGTTCTACGTTGTCACTAATTAACTGAACACGATTCGATATCGTCGCTTTCATTTAAGTTAGTAGCTACCATATAAATGAAAACATCATCGATGATAATCTCATTCCAATTCCATTATGTCATCCAAACTAGTATACTGGACCAAGAACTTCAAGTCTCGGGAGTAATCCAGATTAATCTCATGAGATGGAAATGATTTAAGACAGTGATCAAGTACATATTCATTTTGTGTCGTGACTTTCCTCTTATAGAGAAGTGAATCCTATGAATCAAGAGATATGTCGTGCTTGAGGCCAAGACAGATTGATTGGCTATCCATCGGTATACTGGACTGTCTAACAGGAACGGCCAAACCGTCTAACAGGGGCGGCACACCTTTCAGGGATGTTGATTCGATGTCCTTTAAGTACATCTATCTTTGTAGGCATGTTTGCAGCTGGTATATGATCTCGTCACTTTAGCTAGATCAGAGGCATGCATTTAGAGCAAAATTTTGAAAGTTAGAATTCATCGCACTTGCTTATCACACTTGTGCGGTACGGGGATCGAGATGTGACACAATAGGAAATATCCACATAAATTCACGTCGTTCTACAGGAACGTTGACGTTTTTATCTCCCCCTAACAGCGGAAAAACTGTCTCATTGAAGTGACAATCCGCAAATGAGCGGTAAAGAAATCGCATGCAAGGGCTCTAAGAGATCTAGTGTGAAGGAGAATCGTAATCGACAAAGATTCACATCCTTCTTTTGTGGCGCAACTTGGCAAATGGAATGCATACCCAAATGTGTAAATACGAAACGTTAGGTTCGTACCCAGTAACCAGCTGTAATGTCGAAAATGGTTGGGTGGCAATGGGCCTCAAGGCGGACCAACATAACTACGTACAAGATTGCATAGCCCTAAGTAGAAACTGAAAGCTTGGTGCGTTCACCAAGGTTCGAGCGATCATTGAAATTGTGCTTTATGATCACTCTGCGAGGTTATTTGGGGTGAACATTGGAATTTGATGTTCAATTATAAACCCAAAAGACATGCAATACTTATCGAAAATTGTCGATATAAACTCTCAGACATTATCCAGTCTTCTAGACTTTATGGGATAAGTAGGGTGGTGAACCCTTAAAATCGGCTAGGAGGTTTAGTAGCAATATGTGTGGAAAAACATGTGACCAGTTTGTCGATTCATCAACCAAAACCATAAATATTTATATGGTCTGCGTTTTGGTTGGATTAGTCCACATATATTCCCTTGAATCTAGTGTGAAAAAGGGTGATTTCGTATCTTTGCGAGGGATGATTTAGAAATCAATTTTCCCAATGAGCAGGCTTGGCAAAGTGTGCTTGTTAGCACAAGGTCTTTACTGGGTAAGGAGATGCGTCGTGGCATCATTGTTCAACCTAAGTGTCCCAAAAGGTCGTGCCAAAACAAGTAAATTGCTCGAATTACCCAGCTCCAGGTCAGCCATATGTGACATGTTCCCAGTTGGGAAGCAGCCCATTGGCCCCAAAGCAAAGCTTGAGGCTTATTTTTGGAGGTGGTGCAAATATATTCCACTTTATTTTCTGTAATGGTTTCATTCATGATCATTGTTCTCTCGAATATTCTTAAACTCAACGATTTTCTTCTAAAATGGGCAGAATATAAGGTCTCTGACATGGTAATTTAGTACTATTCATACAACGAGGAGCATGCTAATGCTCTTAATTAGGTTGGATATACCTGAAGTTGTTGCTAGAGATGTGATTTAGGTGTAAAGTTAGTGTGCGCAGTATCGCATTCATCCAAACAACTAACTTTCCCATTTTCATACCTAATCATGTGTTTAATTGACTTCGGTCACATGTATCCAAGAAACATAATTCAATTAACTCATATTTGAGGACAATATCAATAAGATTATCCATAACTAAAACATACACCAAACTTAAATCTAAGAACATGGAAAAATGTTCACAAAGTAAATGGTTTACTAAGGGGATTCGGCCAACAAGGCCATCCATGTCAAAATTCTGCTATTCCAATAGTGTTCGGTGAAGCAAAATTAGTCTCACATATTGACTACTAGAATGGTACTCCTTAACAACATTAGTAGGGGTACGAACGTAAGTATAACCAATGATCTATTCCATCAAGACAGAAATAGATTATGCAGGGTTAAGTTTTGGAAATATTATCCCTTATTCTTAAAGTTTTAGGTCTTAGGTGCCAAGGATCACACTTCGAGCATGATGCCACACCTTGCTAGCCCTGATTTTACAATATGTTGTAAAAACAAACTCGAAATTGGATTGTGAGAGAGACATACCCAAAATTGGATTCGGTAAGCTTCAGCTGAAGCTAGAGAGGTCTGTTCGGTAGGTCTCTGCCGAAGTAGAGAAATACATTTCGGTAGGCCCTAGCCGAAACTGGGAATCATCATTCGGTAGGCCTTGACCAAACTTGGTCGAGCCATTCGGTAGACTCTAGCCGAAGTTGGGTCTATACCTTTTCTCTCACGTTTGTGGTAGTAATCAAATTTGAGAATTTGGTAAACTTCTGTTCTCTACACTGCTGCCTCAGGAGCGAGTTATAAACATGGAAGGACGAGAAAAAGTATTCGCGAGTTGAAATTTTATCAGATTTACAAACTTCAGAATCGTACTTATTCATGGTTGTAATCATGGTGTGCTTCAAGAAATATCTTTCATGATTAGACGGTCCGTAGGAGCGAGCAAAGAGCCATTGAATCGTCGTTCAAGAGGTACTTCCATGGGTAATGCATATAAGTCTTCAAATGAAGATTATGGCAGAGGCTTATTCAGCTATTCCGTGCCATTGTTGGCTTCAATGGTTTCTTAGCTTGATATTCAAATGAAGATTCACATCTTGTACTCACATATAGTGGTTTCTGTCAAGAAACGTTCGAATCATTGAAATCAAACTAGTTATTGTTCGGCAATCCATTGAATGGAGGCAACAAGATTATGATTGGTGCTATGGAAATAAGGTCTCCATAAACATCAAAGTTAGAACATTCGGGTTCTAAGACATGGTTTACATGAAAAATGTCGGGTTTTCATGGGTGTATTGTTTTGTGGAAACCTGGTTTCAAAGGCGCTAAATTCGAAACTACAAGTTCAATTTAGTTTATGAACAGTTAGTTCATAAAAGAGAGGTTCTTGCAAGAACACATAATACAATATGCTGATTTAAGTGTAGTGGATTTGAGTTGCTTCGAGAGCTCAAGTGTGAGCGCTTCGGGACTACGAAAGAATGTCAACAGTTCAAAGAAAAGAATTAAAATATTGAATTGTTAATGTCTAAAAGTGATTTTCAGGTCAATAATTTTGGATTTCTTGTCGGATTAATGGATTGCTGGTCACTTTTAATTAATTCAATAGATCAAGACCATACGGGGTCGATCGTGGAAGCAAAATAATGACATGCTAGTCTTATTAACTTCAATTGGTTGCGGGCCAATCGACAAGTGAATTATAGCTTAATTAGTGTTAACAAAAAAACGCCCCAAAAATATTTGGTATGGTTAAGAAGCATAGGATGCCAAAATATGGCATCAGGTCAAAAATAGAAAAAAAATGACGCAGGCCAGCACGTATTGGCTGGCTGCAAAGTCAAGGGTCAAAGCCCTGCAGCAAAGCTGCAGGCTTGTTGGGCCTCGAGGACATGGCTGCAAAATAGCCCATTAGCATGCTGGCTAATAGCTCAACTATTGTGAAGAAGACTGAGTAAAGAAAAAGAAAAATAACCCAGTTGGGCTTTTCGGCCGAGTGAATAGCAAGCCCAGGAAAAAAAAGAAAAAAAGACTAGGGTGTCTTGAGAAAAAGGCCTAGCGATGCTGGGTGTGGGTTTCATTGGAGCAGCTCGACGTCGCAGCCCTAATCTTAGTTATTTCAGACTGGAAAACAAGCCGGGATTTATCCGAAACACACGGATTATCAACCGAGAAACCTCTTGACGTCGGTGGTGTTTCCAAAAACCAGTGAGATTCACACAGAGTCTCCAAAGGAGCATCGAGATTTTGAAGTAAATCTTGAGGTTTCGAGGTCAGGGACGACTTCTAGTCATCGTAAGTCACCTGAACTTTCTGGGAGATGCTAGAGCTCAATTGCAGGCGAGCTGTTGTTAGGTGCGACGAAGAAGACGACGCCAAAAATGATGTCGTATGCGTTTTGTGTCTAGGTTTTGGACTCGGCTCAGAAACTAAGCGGCTTGGCTTGGCTTAGCGCGAACATAACTTCAAACTGTGGCTGCAGCGCATTTTTTTTTTCTTTTCGGGGGCGTTTGTTGCGCTAGACTATCTCGGACTGGATTAGCTTCAAGGACTAAGCTGGACTGGCTTAGACTAGACTAAACTGGACTAACTTAGTGAAGCGTTTGGTGCAGTATTGGACTAAGAAGCTGGATAATAACAAATTATAATATTATATTATTTAATATATAAATTATTAATATTTTATTATGATCTTATCTTTTTCTTCATTTTTTCCTACCATTTCCTCGTTAAATTGGATGAAGTTAGCACCGCCAAAAAATTCATCACCATCCCTGGACCGAGATCTTAGCTTTGAATGCTCGAATCTGTCATGGATTTGAAGAAGCCCAAACAGGCCGAGACTTCCAGGCCATTTTCCAGCCACATTCGACCACATTTTGGCCTCGATTCAAGTAAAATCGTAATCTTGTCACTCCCAGCTTCAATTTGGTATATTTTGTATGAAAGTTGGTTGTGAAATGGATCTGAAAGAGAGTCGGAAAGTTAATGATTGATCTAGGTGACCGGAGATGACGAGGAGTCTGTCGAGAGTGGTCGTTGAGCATGACGAGGACGAGAAAGAGAAGATAGTCTTAGCTAGTCCCATGGTTATTGGGGGGTCTCGCTAAGACCTCTTAGTGAAGGGTTTTGTCCATGCTAGTCCCCTTTAGTCTCATTAATGTTAGTCCCAGCATGGAACAAACACAGTATTGGACTAATAGCTAGTCCAGTCCAACTTAGTGAGGGCAAACAAACGCCCCCTTCAAGTTTTAGTTTTAGGATTTTCAGAACCCAAAGGGAATCAAGGCTCGATGCCCAGCATAGAATGAAGGCCCAGCTAGTGGGCTTGGTTCTCACGCACAACAAGCCTATAAGGGTTGCTTAGTTCCTTTTTTTTTTTTTTTACCTCGGTTAGAGTTTGGAAAAAACCCAAAATTAGAGTTTGGAAAAAACCCAAAATTGCTTCTATTTTATTTTGATTCTTTGACTCACAAATTCCACATAGTAAAAATTACGTAATGCATGAACGTGTATATATATTGACAAAGGTGTGAAACATATACAATATATATATATATATATATATATATATATATATATATATATATATATATATATATATATATCGGAAGGTAAATGTAAATGTAGGGGGTTCATGCATCATGATGAATGTTTTCATGCTTCATGGTCATTCCAAATATCTTCCTTTATTTTAAGCGTACCTGATTGGCAGAAAATAACAAAAGCCTTTGAATTTGTAAAAGATCCTTCTTAGAAAGCCGAAATTGCATCTCTAATGAGTTGTATCATGTTCAACAAAGAAAAATTAAATTGAATCAATAGCATGTATATCAATTCAAGAAAATAATAAATCAATCATAAAAAGAATAATTAAAACGCAATACTCCCTTGATTGAAGATCAACCTCTCTTTAGCACATCGTCAAGAGCATGTTGATAACGTGTTGTAGGCATAATTTATGGAACAATTATAGAGGCCAGAGAGAGAGGATGCGGCGGCATAGAGAGAGAAAAGAGAGACGTGTAATTGTGAGGTGTGTTCTATTCCATCCCATTATGCCTTTATTTATAGTAGTAGGGAAAGTTAAATCCTTACCCTAATAGGATTACAACTCTAATAGAATAATATCTAACCCTAGAAAATATTCCAAGATATCCTTAGATGCACTATGATTTACATAATCACATTCATGATCTAATAGGACTGCAACAATATATTGTTTGTTTTTCTTATTTATTAGGATATTAGTTATTAATTGTTGGTGATTAATTTGGTCACCAAAATTCTCTCTTTTTTTTAAATCAAAATTATATCGTTTGTTTCCTTGTTTGGTTAAATACTTTCTCTCAAAACGTACCATACTACTTCATTTCTCTACGCCGCGTACTAAAAGGTCTTCACAACTTCCTCATTATTTGTTTCATTCTTACAACATGAATTTTAACTAGTTCTTCAAACTAATATTTGGTTGTGGAAGTGATTACAAGGATGACTGGTCAAGACTATTCTGGTTACCTAGATGGGTGGCGTGGTTAAAACAACTATAAGTTTACTGTCCTCCTACAAAGCTTGCTCCTATGTTTCCACGATTTTAATTTCTTCGGTTAAGGTAGTCACTATTAATCAGTCTATCAGTTATGTCGCTAATTAACGCGTTTGTGATATTTTGACATTCTTCATTACCCTAAAACTATGAACCACCTTTATGGCACAAAGGTATCTCTCCTAGATACTAGCATGTGTCCGATATCAAAAATCATACCGCTTGAATACTGGTTGACTGCTTCTAGATATCAAACAATATCGTTAATAAGTAGCGTCATCGTATGTTGGTTACAGGTTAGAGCCCGCTCGGGTGGATGGTTTCATATGATTGGTAAGAAATTGGTCCTAATGACTCAGTTTCGTTGATTCTAAGGGAATTTTACGTGCTGCTCATGGGATTTTTGCTAACCAAAGGTATAACAACTCATACTACCATGCCTATACTCATTGTAATGACGAGTACATTATCAAGGTAATCCTGGGAATCAGTGTTGATTGAAGTGTTCTAAGGTTGGGAAAAGGAATTTGCTAATGATTTACTCTTGATGGGTTAATGGAATATAATCTTCCTCTTGAAGATTTGAAATTATAACTACGGTGACAGATTAGTACAGTCGGGGACCACAGGTGGTTGTCCCCCAGATGTTGTTCCGTTGAGTGCTACCACTTTAGCACCACAATGTTGTTCGAGACATTTCCAGAGATTTCCACAAAAAGTAAAACTTCGTAAGAATTTTGATAAGTGGTATTCTAAGGGGCATTGCTAAGGAATCAAAACTATTTGTGGTTCCTATCTTGAAAGGTTTGGTAATGAAGGCGGGAGAATAGTGATGGGATTGATTGGTAAATCTCTAGTGATACACAATTATTGATACAACAACCCTGCTTTAGGGCCAGAAACTTATCTCAAATCTATATATTTCCCTGGCAGAGAGCTTAAAGTCTAAAGGCATTCGCCAAAATGATCATCTAAAATGTCGATAAGTCACCTAAACCGCCCAAAACTTAGGAAAAGCTAACATGTTTTTCATGCTCGACGAGGTGGTAAGATTCGCTAATTAAATTCAAGAACCGAGGATGCCTGCATCACGTGTGTGATGAATGCAATACTGCCTAAACTTTTGCTCTAATACCAAACTTACACATCCTGACCCGAAATGTCCACCTGGACTCTGAATCGAGCTGTGTTGGTTAACACCAGGAAGGTGATGAAGCCATAAGGTGTAGTGAGGTGGAAATGTGAATAAATTTAAAATAAAAGTGACTAGATGCAAAAGTGCGCATGTGAGTGGGATTGAACCCAATTTACATGTGATGTCAGAGTATAAGTAAAGTACAACAAAGGTAGAGGAAGAATTATACTGTCAAGAGTATTCCCATAACAACATTTTGCCAGAAAGTCCTTGTCGACATGAAAGCTCTGCCACTAAAACCTGGATAGGAGAAAAAAAATAAGGGTGAGTGGGCCTAAAAATAAAGTTTTGTAAAAATCTTTTCGAAAACGTATAACCCCTCGCCGTAAAACAAGTACAATTGCTAAATATAACATACTACGTATTGTATGAAAATACATACCATAGCCAGCAATTCCTCAAAAATGCAATACTTCACAATAATTCTTAAATGAGCATATAATTTCCAGTAATCACAATATATCGTAGAAATAAACATATCATATTGAGTGTTCATCGACATATGCTAACACAAGAGTTCATGCAAAGATATTCTCACATGAATAGAACTAGGTGTAATAATGAACTACGTTCTAGTACTACAATCACGTGAAGATTGGTGCTATGCGCATCACATATGAGTTCTAATTGCCTATAACAATCTAGGATAGGACTGGCAACTATAATGAATCCAAAGTGAGCATACGGTGCGATGCGAACTTACACGTGAAGCCTGGCACTGGCTATGGCAAGTATAAACAGTGTAGCACATTATGAGCAAATAACGTAAATATAGTCATGTCACATTGATTCAATAATTCTAGTCAACATAATATTATACATAACCGTAAATCTAATTAAGGCATCCCATAAGATTTATAATGATTTCATAATTCTCATTATACGACATTTCTTATAAACGTTGATTTAATTACGACATCACATAGAAAATTCGTTATTAGATGTATGTATGGAAACTAAACAAATACACAAACACACACACACACACACACACACACACTATATATATATATATATATATATAAGAAAATAGCCACTCACATATACTTGTGAAGTCATAGCCGTTTGAACGAGTAAATACGGATCGCCGATGCTAATCATACCTAAGTATAGTAGATATCCGTTACTAAAACTCAACTAAAATGATTAAATTTGGGGAAATGGATTGCATATTTGGAATCAGGGTATCGAAATATGCTAAGGGCAGTTTTCGAAAAAAGTCAACAGTCAACCTTAAAAAGTCAACTACGTTAAAACTTTGGAATTTCACTAAATGGATGCCAAAAAATGGACTCGAGGTGTCAAAATTAGCCTATAAGGGTTTCCGACAATATTTTGTAAAAGTCAACATGAGGAATCTTCTAGGAATATTTCGAGAATATTCCAAATCTAATTAGAAATCGGTCTTTGTCGAATCTAGTACGTGGATCCTGGTTTGGGCTGGTTCGCGGGTCCCGTTTTGGTTTATTGGTCAGGTCAACCTGTTTTTAGGTCGTGGGTCGATCGGAATATGGGCAACAATCCCAGAGCTCCGATCAAGCTTGAAATACAACTAAAATACAACAAATTATACATGGATTTGAAGATTAAAAAGAAGGGAATAATTTTATACCAAAATCACGTCGAGTCGTGGTCAGGATAAGTTGTAAAGGCCTGCAACTAGTGGCGTCATGGTCGGAAAACTAGGGAGACTTCCCGAGTTAATTTTTATACCAAATTTTCAGCAAAACACGTGTATAAGGAGTCAATTGCCGTTAAAATGAAACAGGAAAAGAAAAACATGTGGTCTAGACCTTTTGTCAGATTCGTTAGACTATCGCCCGAATCCTCTTGGATTTCGAACAGAGCTCGGCTTCCTAGCGGTGAGCAGAGAGAGTGTGAGAGAGAAAGACTAACAAGAGGGAGAGAGAAAGAGAGAGGATCCATGTGTTGGTTTAGTGGAGCTCGCTAAAGAAGATGGTAAGCTGGTGGACGCTGGCCTCAGCGTTGGCGGTTGCAGAGGGAAGATAGAGTTAGAGTGAGAGAGAGATGTGAGAGAAGATAAAGAGAAGAAATAGTGTCCAAGAGAGTGGGGGAATGAGTGACACGTGGCACGAGAGGAGAGAAGAGTTGGTGTGGGTATGGGCTTCACGGGGCCAGAAAAATTATTAAAAAAATTAAAATATCCAACCAAACATTATTAAAATAATAAAATACCCAAAAATTCAAATTTACTAAATTAAACACCCTTAAGTTTCATAGTTTCATAAAATTTTAACCGTAACTTGAATTTCGATTCTGCTTGCACCTACTTGTTCGTACCGTCGAGTACTTCAAGAATACGGTAAAATAATAGGTCATACACGTCATGAAAGTCAACAATCTCTCCACTAAGGCATTTTCATCAATTCACTCTTAAAATTAATAAAATCATAAAATTAGAGACGAGTTGTTACAATCTACCCAACATAAAAAAAATAAAAAATAAAAAATAAAATAAAAATTTCGTCCTCAAAATTTGAAATAAGTTGCTATACATAAAATACTCCAAAGGATAGGAAGAAAATATATATAAAAAGAAGATATCAAGTTAGAGCGGTTGCATAAAAAAGAATGTCATTCTGTCTCGATCGGGTTGCAATGATTCCTCTTTCATGCCTCCAAACTCAAACTTTTCTTATCCTTTAGTACAATACTGTGATATAATACCTTTATAAAAACACAAAGTCAAAAATAGATATATAATAACATAACGCCAAAATACGTATATATAACGTAAAATTAAAATAGTTATACGTAAATCAAAATTGAACATACAAAAATTTCACCTACACACTCATAGCATCACGTACTGTAAGAGTAAGTGTAGTACCTTTGGGTCAAGCCCAAACAATAAATAAATAAATATACTAACGTAGACCGGATTACTTGTTCACTCGTTTAGCGAACCCAACGAATAAGCTATCAATATTATGGTCTGCAGTCCGCAATACCGACAACTCACTGTTGTCTTGATAAGCAAGTAATAAATTTTCGAGAGTGCAATATTACAATCTTGCCCCTTATTGGGAAAGTGTGCATAAGTCGTCAGATTTACGCCTCGATTGCGCTCACACACTACCTTCTTGGGGGACATCGTGTATAGCACATAATTTCCTACATCGTAATCTCAAACCTTCAAATACATGTTCGCAATACTCTTATGTACACCACGTGTTGTTTGTAGAATTCTCTAGACAACATCTCAAATGGTGTCTTACCTAACATCTTAAATTATGCCTACGCGTTCGTACCGTTGAGTACTTTGAGAATACGGTAAAATAATAACTCATACACGTCACGAAATGACGATCAACAAAAATCAACAATCTCTCCACTAGGGCATTTTTGTTTATTCACTATTTTAAAATTAATAAAATCGTAAAATTAGTGACGGGTTGTTACAGGACTAGTTTGATATTGAATTTTGTCCTAACTGTTAAATAAAGTTGAATTTTTTTTGTTAAGATTAGGATTTTGAAACCATTTCATTACTTTTTTTTATTATTTAACTCAAAAGATAGGACACAAACCCAAAAGATTTAACTAAAGTTAAAATTTTTGTTTGTAAATTAAAATAAGAATTGTTTATAAAACCCAAAAAAAAAAAAACAAAAAGAAATTATCATTGAAATGTAAATTACTATAAGTTTTCGCAAAATAAAGTTAAAATTACTATTTCTAAATTAAAGTAAGCACTGTTTCTAAAACCCAAAAATTAAAGTTTTTTTTTTTTTAATTTCGATTTGACTTAATATTATTGTTTAGTTCGTTCTAAATCATGCAAGATTGTATTATTAACTCCACTAATTTATCAAAACTAAAGTTAAAACCATTATTCTAAATTGAAATAAGCTTTGTTTCTAAAACTCAAAAGATAAAAGTCTTTCTTCTTTGTTTTGGATTGTAATTTGGCTTCATATTATTATCTGATTTGTCATAAATAATGCATGGTTATATTATTTAGGGAACTTTAACAAAAAACTTCCGGTACTATTCACTTTAACGAAAAATCACATTTTTACATTAAAAAGTCAATCATGGTACTATTCACTTTACCCTTTATTTTTGTCCTTATCGTTAAGACTCAAAGTCTTCAAGTCTTTTTCATTAGTTTTCCTTATTATTTAATTCAGGGGCAATGTACAATTTCAAATAATTTGTTGAAATATAAACCCTTGCAACTTTTATTTCCTATATAAAAACCCACCTAATTATAAACATCCAAATAAAACCCAAATTTAAAAGTGATTGCCATGTAGGAAAGTAATTGACCTATTAATACAAAATATTTACAACTTGTACCACAATATTCAAAATAAATCAATAAATATTATTACTCACCTTAATTACAATGAACAAATAATTTATTGCATATTATTACCCCTAACACACACGTATATATACATATATACGTTCAAATGTATATAGTACTACCATAAGCTCAATATATATAGTTTACATATATATATATATATATATATATATATATATATATAGTACTACTATACGTTATGATCAAATATATTATACTAATTAATCTACCTATATGTAAATTTATGATGAGCAAATACCATATATTTTATAGGTATTTTATTTTGTATGTATCATCATATATATTGGGCACATTTTATTATTATTTAATCTCTTAAATATAAAATTGTTGGAAGTTTAGAAGACCAGCTACCTTTCCCCACCAGCTATAGAAGACTAGATCAAAGGCCTTTTACGTGTGCGAATTTTTAGTGGCCTTACAGTACTTTTCTTTGTCTGGATATATATAACAATTTCTAACCAAATCAACCACGTAAAGTCGATATACACAAATTTAATGAGGAGGCGACAACGGGGATTGAGAGAGTAATTACCTTTCTTTTAATACCAGTAGTTTCGTTGAACAAAGACAAACGAAGAGGATGTATTCAATTGGGGTTTTGAGAGATTTTACTTTTTTTAATGAATTTAAGAGTATTCAATTAGGATTTTAAGTGATTATCTGAAATTCAAGATGTATTCAATTAGAATTTTAAGATAATTTATTAAAATCCATAGAAATTTGAGTGTATTCAATTAGGATTTTAAATAAGTTTATAACATTCCAGGTGTATTCAATTAGAAATTGATTTTAAAGAATTTTAGAAAGTTGAGGAATTAGAGAGAATTGGAGAGATTTCATAATGTATTTTAAGCATCCACAAATCTCACATCTCCCTACGAGATTTCGAGAGAATTTAATCAAAATTTTATATGGAATCTCTACAAATCAATTAAACTCCATAAAAATCCATGGATTTATAAATCCATTAAAGTCTTTTAAATCCTTAATTGAATACACCTCTCGAAATTGTTGATTCCATTGAAAAATTTCTTAAACCTAGCTTTAGTTGACCAAATTAAAACAGTAATTTTCGAATGTCCCTGCATTATCAAAGGTGGTGACTGTGGCAGTTTGGTGTTATGGGTTAATCTAATGAATATCGTTTTAATTAACAAACTAATAACGAATTTGAGTATGACCTGAGGATCAAAATAAGGTTGACTATATCTGTAATGTGACCATTTATGCCTACCACCACATAATACAACCCCTTCCAGAAATTTGGTTCAATTTCTGGGATTTTAATCGGTCAAAGTTGGAATGCACGAGTAGTGGTTTAGGGTTTCATCGAACGGTCAGCTGCGATGGGTGGGATTCGAAGCAACAGCGAATTGATCATGAGATCTTGTCCAATTATTTAAAAGTCAATGAGATCTTGTCAACTTATTGAAAAGTCTTCGAGATTTATCTCCTTCTCCAAGAAACAAATATCAAATCATTGTTACTCAATATACTGAAACAAATTTTATAATTGTTATCTGCACCTCCGTAAAATGAATTTAATTAAGAGATATGTTATCCACACACAATTTTTTACTTTACACACACTACTTGTTAATTTTTGTTATTTAATCTTTTTCAATTAATCTAATTCAACAGCTGAAAATTAAAAAAATATATGAGAAGTAAAAAAAGATGTGTAGATATCAGATCTCTTTAATTAATTATTTCCACATGCATATATATTACTTTCTCTGTTTTCTATCTGTTGTTTATTATTTCATACTCCAAATATACAATATACATTTCCCATATCATATTGGTTGATAAAAAAACAAAACTCATCATGTACATGTAATTAAGTAAACAATATAGTATCCCACCCCAACATCTAAATTACGTATTAATAGAACTCTAATTGTTAACCAAAATTCCATAAAATTATCATTCTAACCCTCTAATTAAAATTGAACATGAATAAGAAATATGGGTAATAATATAATTTCACACAACCAAATTTTTGTTTTTTTTTTCAAAGCCTCACCTACATATGATTCTAACATAACTCTAAATAAAAAATAAATAAAAAAATAAAGCTCTCTCCCCTCCCTCTCCACCCCACTTCTCTGTCACTTCCTCTCTCCTTCCATTTTTAAAACAAAGTTCTTCTAACACTTTGTGTGTGATCATATGCTAATTATACATAAATAAAAAAAAGCGAATTTTAATTAGACATTCCCGATACTATTCACTTTTAACAAAAAATAATATTTTTACCTTTCCTTAATACTATTCATTACACATTTATTTGTTATTTTTCATTAATATTAAAGTTTTTTTTTGTACTTTTCGTTAGTTTTCTTTTAAAAAAAAAACAAAATAGTTATATATATATATATATATATATATTCTATTATGGGTAATGACAATCTTTGGGGTTTAAGACGTCTTAATTGTAAAAAAAAAAAAGCTGAACAAATTAACAAATTTAATCCCTGACACATCAGCAGGTAACGTATATTATCTGATCATGTTGACAGAATGGGACGAGCACGGAATGTAAAGAGCGACAGAATAGAGTGTACGATCAAGAAATAAATTTTGTATAGAGTACTCGGGACGTATCTAAGCATAAACCTTTTCATTTCTGAAGTACTGAGAATTCCTCCTAAATTAAATACAAAAAAGAAAATTACATTTACACAAATGGCTCGCGACCTTTTCCACTTACTTAATATTTGTAATGTCAACGTTCTTCCGAACTAGGTTTACATTCAGAAATATTCAACTCTAAACGTGTTCTTCTAGTACACCGCGGGAGTTCCCTTTTCTTAAAATTCGTCAGACTGTAAAGTGTAGTTTTGGACACGGTCAAATTGATCGATGTTATTCAACATGGTTGGTTTTTGAAGAAGAAAGTTTCTGACTTGTGTTCATATCTTTATGCAAGCATTCTCTAACGGTTCCCCAATTTAATCAAACTGTTAACTGCATATATGATACCAAACTCATTTTGTATGCCTTTATCTTAGACATTTCAAAGTCCTTGTCAAAATAATGCAAATTTATTGGCTAATTTTCCACGTAATTGTGGAAATAATGGGTTAGCAACTACTTTCCAAATGCCTATATAAACATAGCATATATCGACCTCTGATATATCACAAGAAAAATACAATATTCCATAACAATAGACGATTCTCAAACTTCTCATTTCCCTTGAGCTAGCTCTTTTAATTTGTTCCCCATATGGCACGCTTAGCCTTTGTGCTAGCTTGTGCTCTAGCCCTATTGGCTTCCTCAGTAGCCTCTGGTGCAATTGTTGAGCATTCTTTTAATGTAAGTCTTGCCTCAATTTTGGGTATGCTCATTAATGTTTCTAGGCTGAAACACATTATAATGTTCAAAAACACTTCTGAGTCAATTGACAAAAAAAAAAAATGTAATTTTGGATCATAGAAGTGGTTTTTTAAAACAATTTTGCACAAGCCCTTTGGCAGCCTTATTTTATCATGCATATTTCCTCACCAATTATTTGAATGTTTCCTTTGAATAATAGTAGTTATGATATATTTTTTTTAATTACAATTGTTTTCAGGTGAACAACCTAACTGTTAGCCGACTGTGCCGGAATCAATCGATTACTGTAGTAAATGAGAGTTATCCAGGACCAACCATATATGCACGAGATGGAGACACACTTATTGTCCACGTTTTAAACCAGTCTCCCTATAACATTAGTATTCACTGGTAAAGACCAATTATCCAAAATCATTTAACAACCCCCAAGTGGAATGTTGAGTAATGTTTTCTTCACGTTGTATAGTTTCTTTCTTAATGCAGGCATGGAATCTTTCAACTTCTGAGTCCATGGGCGGATGGGCCTACATATGTAACTCAATGCCCTATACGCCCCGGACAAAGTTATACTTACAAATTTAATATCACTGGACAAGAAGGCACCCTTTGGTGGCATGCCCACATTTCGTGGCTCCGTGCAACTGTCCACGGAGCGCTCATAATCCACCCGAAAGCCGGTCGATCCTTCCCCTTCCCCAAGCCCGCCAAAGAAGTTCCCATCTTGTTAGGTAATTAACGATTAAACTATACCATTCAACTTACTTAACGTTAATTGTAATATGTACCTTAAACAATAATTTTGATGAATAATAATTTTTTTACCAACTTTTTTTATGACTAATTATATATTACCTGTTTGATGGAATTGCAGGAGAGTGGTACAATGGCAATGTGGTCGACATTGAGGAAGAAGGCCTATCTAAAGGAATTGCTCCTAACATTTCAAACGCTTACACCATTAATGGACTTCCCGGTGATCTTTATGACTGCTCTCAAAATCGTACGTAACTATGCATGCATACACGTAAATTTATTGATTTAGTTTATGTGTTATTTTTGCATGATGAGTATTAACGAAGTGACATCAAATTATCAGAATCATATCAGTTAAGTGTGGTGAGAGGAAAGACTTACCTGCTACGCTTAATTAACGCTGGACTCAATACCCAGCTCTTCTTCAAGATAGCCAATCACAAGATGACAGTTGTCGCCATCGACGCTACCTACACCACTCCTTATGTCACCGACGTGGTGGTTACTGGACCCGGTCAGACCACAGACGTTCTTGTCAAATTCAATCAACCTATTGGATCTTATTACATGGCCGCCACTCCATACGCTAGCGCTAGTGACACCATCGACTTTGATAACTCAACCACCAGAGGCATCATTATCTACAAGGGCTCCAATTCATCAACCCCCATTATGCCCCCAATGCCCAACCCTCACGACACGCCATTGGCCCATAAGTTCCTCACCAATCTTACTAGCCTCGCCGGTGGGCCCCAATGGGTCCCAGTCCCACTCAAGGTGGACGAGCACATGTTCGTGACAATCGGCGTCAACTTGGAGATGTGTCCAGAAAATGCCACATGTCAGGGTCTATTCAATAACCGACTATCCGCAAGCATGAACAACGAGTCATTTGTGCTCCCAAGTAATACATCCATGTTGGAAGCACAGTTTCACAATGTGAGCGGGGTTTACACCAGAGACTTTCCTGACAAGCCTCCAGTCAAATTTGACTACACGGACACAAACATCAGCCTCGACCTATCACTGATATACGCGCCAAAATCGACCAAGGTCAAGACGCTGAAATTCAATTCAACAGTGGAGATGGTGCTTCAAAACACAGCGTTTTTGGCCATCGAGAACCACCCAATGCATCTCCACGGCTTCAATTTCCACGTGTTGGCACAAGGGTTTGGAAATTACGATCCAATTAATGACCCCAAAAAGTTTAACTTCGTTAATCCACAAATACGTAACACAATTGGTGTGCCGGTCGGAGGATGGGCTGTGATTAGGTTTCAAGCAAATAATCCTGGTTAGTTTTCTTAATCATTTGTTTAATTAAGTTTCATTGTATTTTAATGTATTATAAACAATTAATTTATGACGGCTTGTTTTAAACTGTTGTTTCAGGTATATGGTACATGCACTGTCATTTGGATGTGCATCTGCCATGGGGGCTGGGAATGGCCTTTGAGGTTGAAAATGGACCGACGCTAGAGTCTACTTTGCCTCCACCACCACTTGATTTGCCCAAATGTTAGAAGTTGTTCGGAAGAGACCTCAAAATATTCTTTCAATTGTATTCTTTAAATTATAATATCGTGGTCAATTTCATTCGTTTGGTTACAAATAAATAATTTTGTAGTAAAAGTAGTAACAAATGCATTGTATAAGTAGGTAATCATTGTTTACTAAAGCCACAATATATTATTTAATTACTAATATTGTTTTTTTTACTCAGAGATGAATTTTGTTAGATTTCTAAGAGAAATGTTTACATCTTCCATCAAAATATGGAAGATAAAATCTGAACCAATACAATTCCATGAATGATCTCCCCCATGTTTAGAAACAAAGGATGCTATAGCATGCGCAGCTTGATTGCTTTCTCTGTGGGAGTACTAGAATACAACAAACTGCAAGGATTGGGCAATCCTCCAAACATCATGAATCAAACCTTCCAACATTGCATCAGTATCCATATCCTTTTTAAAAATCTGCACTAAAACCTTCGCATCTGTTTCAGTCTCAATGGGTTGAATGCCTCTCACAACACATTCCTGCAGCGCTGCCCTAACTGTAGTGACCTTCGCCATTGCTGCATTTTGAAAGTCCAGGTTCCCAGCACCGCCAGCAGAGTGCATAATGCCAGCAAAATCCCAGAATACCCATCGTATTCCACTCCCTTTTTACTTTTGATTCCAGGCTGCATCACAGTTCACTTTTAACGTCACATACTTAGGTCTTTCCCATCTCATGATCTTGCGCGAAAACTTCAGCTCAGCAGCTTGTGTTTTAGTTTCCCGAGCCTCATTTAGTTCCTTAAAAGCCTCCTGTAACACAAACAGTTGATGAAAACTGATCACACGATATACGATACGATTCAAGGATCTTCGGAATCCTCACAAAGATGATCTGTAGAGGACACTGGAATATATTTTTCGAAGGGACAAAATATAATGAAAATGACAAAATTCTTAAAAACTTTTAGTTTTAATGAAAATGACAAAATAAAGGTGTAAGTAAATAGTATCATGAGTGACTTTTCAAAATAAAAATGTTCTTAACGATAAAAATAAACAATACCAAAATTGTTTCATTAATATTCAAAAAATAAAATAAAATAAAATAAAAAAACCTCATATACGAACATCATTTGGATTTCCCTTTTTGAGAAGCAGTAAATGGTCTGAATCACATTGGATCCCCAAATCAGTAGATTCTAGGTTTCTGCCCTGTTAGAGATTTGGGCTGCCCATCACAT
Organism: Pyrus communis; assembly: GCF_963583255.1. NCBI lineage: Eukaryota > Viridiplantae > Streptophyta > Magnoliopsida > Rosales > Rosaceae > Pyrus > Pyrus communis. Next base: position 14,674,099 of record NC_084819.1, read on the forward strand.
CTCTTCCACATAATAGTTCCTATAACAAAAATGTCAGTAATTTTGAGTTTAAAATCTTATAAACTAACAGCTGTTGATAATAACCTTCATGATAATTGCATTCCCTATAATCTTCTTCATATTGCCAATTAGTTGTATGGTAAAACCTTAAATTTTTTCAGTGACTTATAGTTCAATATTGTCCTAACTGAGTATTACAATTTGATTTTACACACATTAATAATTTCTCCTACATGTGGTTAAGTTGTGTCCTTATTGTCCAAGTTGAGTTCAAAATGAGTTGGCATCTAGTTATGATAGCCTTGATCACATTGGAGGGCTGATTTCCATTTGTGGGACGTATGTACCCACCTCTCTAGTAGAGGTGATATGATGAGTAAGAGTGATTCAAATAATATTTTACTCGTTTGGATGTGTTTTTCAAATAACTAAAAGGGCTTTTAGAGAAAATATTTTTGAGTTCCAAAAACACTTAAAGTGTTTTATGGAAGAAGCACCAATTCTGTGCTTCTTCCAGGAAGTACTTTAAGTGTTTTTTAAGATTTACTTACATCTTTACTAAAAATTGGTTTTAAACATTTTCATCAAAAGCGTTTTCAATCATTTTAAAAGCACATCCAAACGAGTCATTATTAATTCAAATGTGCTACTTCTAAATAAGATTGTCATACATGTACATTATTTGAAAAGGACGTTTGGCGGTTCTGTATTAGGGATTACGCTTCAATTAATGTCGCAAATCTCGTCCAAAATTCATTGCCTCTAACATTCATGCATGGCTATAAGGTGCGAGGGACAAATGCAGGATGAAGCTTTCTTGATGTTTCTTGTGAAACAGGACAAGAGCCGTATGTAGGGGCATTGCTTTTCGCAGAGATAAGGCAAGAATATTCCTGCAAATTAAAAACTTTTTTTTTGTTTTGTTTTGGTGAACGCAAATTAAAAACATTTGACAAAGAATGTTAGTACTTGTACATCTAGTTAGAATGCTCTAATACCATGTTGGATAATCATAAAATGCTTAGATTAAGAAATATCGTCAATCATATGCACGAAGATTTCAACCATTTAGATAGAAACAATAACAGAAAATATAATGAAATTGAAGGTTACGCACGTCCACATGTCTCAAAAGATTAAGAATGCTCAAACACATAAAAAAGTGAAGGGGCAAATCGAGAAAAGATCACAAGTTGAGGGGGAAATTTTTAACTACGAAAAAAGGTGGCAAATACATTGGCATTGCACTTGTAAATCGGAAGAAGACAGAATTAGAATCCCCATCATTCTTTACATTATTTTTATTAAACATGTGTTCCTTTTTAAACTTTAATCAGGACGCTTTGACTAAAGGCCATGTCATCATATTTAATCTAATTTTATTAATGTATTTATTGTGTTTAATAAAAAAAATTATTGTGTTTTTAAAACCAAAATTTCATATTCGTCTTTCAAAATTTGTCCCCTTTTTTTTTTTTTTTTTTTTTTAGTCAAACAATAGATTTGTTTGATTAGGGAGCTAACGGAGTTCGAACCAAAGTCATGGTGCAAGGATAACACTCATCTTCACCATTATGGTAGAGGGCCACTTGCAAATTGTTAGGATTTTAGTTGTATGCTCTATTTTTGTTTCCTTATTTGTTAGGATTTTAGTTATTAATTGTTGGTGTACTCCAAAGGCTTGTTATATTAACACCCTCACGTTTACTTTTTTAATTAAAATTTATCTTAATACACCACACGTTCTTTCCCATAACTCACACCCCACATTCTTTCATATAATACCCTCACACCCCACACTCTTCACAAGGATTTCTTCCTCTTTTTATTTTTTATTTTATTTTATTTTATTTTTGTCAATGCTATGTACCGTTTGATACAAAATCATTTATGTCATACAAGGATTTACTCGATTTTTTTTCTAAATAGTGAATGTGGATGCAAATTTCCGCCGTCTTGTATGATCAAATTATCAGAAACATATCAGCTCAGTGTGGTGGGAGGAAAGACTTACCTGCTAAGCCTAATCAACGCTGCACTCAATACCGAGCTCTTCTTCAAGATAGCCAATCACAGCATGACAGTTGTTGCCATTGACGCCTCGTACACGACTCCTTATGTCACAGACATGGTGGTTATTGCACCCGGTCAGACCACCGATGTTCTCGTCAAATTCAATCAACTTAACGGATCTTATTACATGGCCGCCACTCCTTACGCTAGCGCTGATGCTACCGCCGTTGGCTTTGATAACTCGACAACTAGAGGCATCATCGTGTACAAGGGCTACACGTCATCAACCCCTATTATGCCCTCTATGCCCAACCCTAGCGACACGCCGTTGGCGAACAAGTTCTTCACCAATCTCACCGGCTTCCCTGGTGGGCCTCACTGGGTCCCGGTCCCACGTGAGGTGGACGAGCACATGTTCGTGACAGTTGGCGTTCACTTAGCGATGTGTCTCGAAAATGCCACGTGTCAAGCCATATTTAATAACCGATTATCTGCAAGCATGAATAACGAGTCATTCGTGACCCCGACCAATATGTCCATGCTGGAAGCACATTTTAACAACGTGAGCGGGGTCTACACCAGAGATTTTTCCCAACGAGCCTCCGGTCAAGTTTGACTACACGGACACGAACCTTAGCCTCGACCTATCCCTAATATTCGCGCCAAAATCAACCAAGGTCAAGACGCTAAAGTTCAATTCGACAGTACAATTAGTGTATCAGAACACAACATTTTTGGCCATCGAGAACCACCCGATGCATATCCACGGCTTCAATTTCCACGTATTGGCACAAGGGTTTGGAAATTATGATCCGATTAATGACCCCAAAAAATTTAACTTCGTTAATCCGCAAGTACGTAACACAATTGGTGTGCCGGTCGGAGGATGGGCTGTGATCAGGTTTCGAGCAAATAATCCTGGTTAGTTTTCTTAATCATCTCATTAATTAAGTTTCTTTGTATTTGAAATCTGTTATAAATAAATAATTTATGATTATTTGTTTTAAATTATTGTTTCAGGTATCTGGTACGTGCATTGTCACTTCGACGTTCATCTGCCTTGGGGGCTGGCCATGGCTTTTGAGGTTGAAAATGGAGGGACGCCAGAATCTACTTTGCCTCCACCACCACCTGATCTGCCCAAATGTTAGAAGTTGTTTGAAAGACTCCTCAAGATACTGTTTCATTTTGTATTCTTGAAATTATAATACCGAGGTCAATTTCATTCGTTTGGTTACAAATGAATAACTTTGTAATAAACCTAGCGACAAATGTATTGTTTAAGTTGGTCATCAATGTTTGTCTAAAATCAAAATACCTTATTAATTATTAATAATTGAGGTACCTGTTAGGATATAAGGGTTTATGTGTCAAATGTAGTGAGTGTCATGTGTCATTACATCATTGGTCCTGTAATAAGTCTTGAGACAATTATACTGAGTGTATTTATAAATAAAGTCAAAGTCTTGTAATGATTATCCAGTTGTAATGTAAATATTGTTATTCAAAATTCTTTCTATCTCTTCGATGACTTTCAGCTTCCTTCATTTCTTGCTTTCTCTGTTGACAGTGCCCTCATTTATTCATGAAATGATCTGACAGTCTTTTACTTATTTAACTATGTTACTTCTTATCTCGTATTTTCTAACGAGAATACATTTTTATAGCTAGTCTCCTAATATTTTTTTGTATAAAAAAGTGAAGTTTTACATTCGACTTAAATGAATGATAATAACATTTAATATTTGTTTTGAATATAATACCTCTTCAGTGAATTATCCCGTCCCCTTGCTGGAATATCATTTTTTGATAAAAAAACAACCTCATGTATGAACATCATTTGGATTTCTCTCTAAACTGTATTCCCCTTTATGGAAGAATGTAAATGGTCTAAATCGCATTGGGCCCCAAATCAGCAAATGATAGGTTTCTGCGCTATTAGAGATTTGCGTTACCCATCACATCAGACCTCCACATTAGTTCCTATTACAAAATGTTGATAATCATGTGTTTAAAATCTTATAATTAACAGCTGTTCATAATAATCCTTATGAAAATTGCTTTCCCTCTAATCTTCTTTTAATGAATCTTTACCTTATCTTATATATAACATGTTAACGAACTTTAGCGTGACTACTTACAATTCATTATTGTTTTAATTGACTACTACAATTTGATTTTACACGCATTAATAGTTTCTCTTGCATGTGATTAAGTTGTGTCCTTGTTGTCTAGTTTGACTTCGAAATGAATTGGGATCTCGTTTTGATAGCCTTGATCACATTGCAGGGTCGGTTTCCATACGTGGGATGTATGTACTCACCTCTCTAGTATAGGTGATGAGTAAGAGTGATTCAAATAACATTATTGGTTGAAATGTGCGCCTTTTCCGACCTTATCTACTCCTAAACAATAAGACCCTCATACATGTACAATAATTGGAACAGAAGTTTTACCGTCTAGTTTTAGGGATTATGCTTCAATTAATGTGGCAAATCTCCTCCAAAATTCATTGCCACTAACATTCATGCATGGCTGTAAGGGGCCAGGAGCAAATGCAGGATGAAACTTTCTTGATGATTCTTGTGAAACTGGACCAAGGGCATATGTAGGGGCACCGCCATAATTCGAAAATTCTTCCATGGCGCGGTGAGGGTTTAGACGGTTGTTTTTCGCGAGATAAGGCAATAATATTCCTACATTATAAAAACATTTGATAAAGAATGTTAGTACTTGTACATCAAATTAGAATGCTATGATATTATATTAGATAACCACTAAAACACTAAACTTAAGAAAAATCATCGATCATATGCATGTAAATTCCGGAAAGAGATCCTCTCTGAATCTCTTCCACCAAAGCTACCGGATCAAGTGATTCAGACCCTTGAAATTTGATCCAACGACTAAAATTATTGTAACTTTTAAAGGGGGCCCCTGTTTTTAGCCGTTGGATCAAATTTCAAGGGTCCGGATCACTTGATCCGGTGACCTTGTTGAAAGAGATCCATCCGTAAATTCCAACCATTTAAATAGAAACACTGACATAAAATATAAAGAAATTGATGGTTACGCACCTCCAAGTGTCTCAAAAGATTAAGAATGCTCAACATGTAATTAAAAGTGAAGGGGCAAATTGAGAAAAAGGTCATAAGTCAAGGGGAAATTTTCAAGTAGGAAAATAAGTACCAATAAAAAATAGTAATATTTGGATATATGACATTACATTATTGCTCATAATTTTTATCTGTGATAAAAGACTAATAGCCTTTTCACCCCTTTTTCGTTGACAAAGAAAGCTCTTTTAATAGGTAGTTCAGATTTGTTCTTTTTTAAACTTTAATAAAGTCGCTTTGACTGAAGGCCATGTCCTCATATTTAATTTAATTTAATTTATATTTAATTATTGTGTTTAGTAAAAAATTATTGTGTTTTTTAGAACCAAAATGTCATATATATTGTAGGCATAATTTACTGAACAATTATGGAGGCCAGAGAGAGAGGGTGCAGCGACATAGAGCGATAAGAGATAGATGTGTAATTGTGATGTATGTTCTATTCCACCCTATTATGCCTTTATTTATAGTAGTAGGGAAGGTTAAATCCTTATCCTAATAGGATCACAACTCTAATAGGATAATATCTAACCCTAGAGAATATTCCAAGATATCCCTAAATACACTAGGATTTACACAATCACATTCCTAATCTAATAGGACTACAACACTCCCCCTTGAGTGTGTAAATACTCAACTAAATGGCACATCAGGTCTTCAGCGATGAAGTCATCTACACAATGAGCAAATGCAAGTCTTGGATTAATGGAAGAATGCATAAAAGGTAAAACTCATAAAACTTCGTTATGGTAAAACCTAATGTGGGAGAAAAACCCATAGACCAAGGAGAAAAGTGAGAAGTTGCATTAAGTCAAAACTTTACGTCTTCTGGACGTAAGTAGAAGAGCTCACAATAATATGATTAGCCCAAGATGGGTGCCTCGTCAAAACCTAGTTAGGTAGCAAAAACCCAATGGGAAAAATGCTCCTAATCGTGTGGAAAAATAGTACATTAAGATTAAGTGAGTATACTTCTGGATACTCCCCCTGAGTTTGATAGAACTTCCAAATGAGAACTACAAGCATTTGCATATGAATAGTTAGGCATACCAATTCCTCGGATAAGCTTCTGGAAGGTTGACTTCGGCAATGACGTCATGTAGAAGTCAGTAAGGTTGGCTGGGATCGGCTTGCATGACTTCAATCTCTTGATGCTTTATTGATATAAATGTAGACGCAATATGTCTTGGTGTTGACTTCGTTGATGTATCATGTCTTGGTTATGTTGATACATGCGACATAGTCTTTATGGATCGTCGTTAGCACTCAACGATGAATGAAAAACAAGTACTTCGAATATGCTCAAAAGAGCTCTCAACCATGTCTCACGTGTGGTGTAGTGAAGTGAGGTGAGTCTTGGAACGATTCGAAGGTTTCGCAACTAAGGTCATATCATGGACCTCCAAGATATTGCGATATCCCTAACGGTAAAGACATAACCATTCGGGGATTTTCCTTGTGCGGGTTTGATAAGTAACCAGTGTCAGCATAACAAACAAGGCAAGCATCATTCCAAGGATCAATGGGGTTGGATTCGCTTGAGATGCGTTGGGATTTGCCTAAATCCATAGTAAATGTTTTTAATACCAATTCAGTGGTTGCGTGTAGGCGTGGTGCTGCATATTTACCAATATATTAATAGTGAAGAAGATGTCATGTCTAACGCAATAAGTTAAGTACAACAAAGCGCAAAATTGAACTTAGATATGGAATTTCGTATTCCAAAGCCTCTTCAAGGGGTCTCATTTACATATAGCGTATGGAAGATCATAGGTATACTCAAAAGGTAACACCTTCGGGGTGTAGTTTGACTAGTGGACTAAAGTACCGTCAAAACAATGCTTCATCTTCAAGTCAAAGCATAAACAAGTTTTCCTAAGATCCTTCATCTCAAATTCCATCTTCAAGTGCGTGGAAGTTTTCTCAAGCTCTTCTAGAGTCTTAGTGAAATTCATGTCATTGACATAAACGGTAAGTCTAGCCATTCAGAATAAGACTTCATATTTTAACACGCAAGGGCATTCATTAATATCTCTGACTGATCAAATAATCACTTAGACAAGTACACAATATGTGTTGGATTGCTTCAATCCTTAAGTGAATGCCTCAAATAAGTTAAGAAGGAGTTCCGTGGTTTGAAACTATTTGAACCAGTCCATGTAATTCTTCGATAACTTACATGTAAATCTCTGTATCAATATCCCCATGGAGAAATACTAACCACATTTGTAATGCTGCAGTCAATCATAGGGTGTTTGGGAGAAACCTTGAACCGTAAGGCGTGCATCATATCGCAATGTTTCTTCATCTCATTACGCTTCATTTCCCATTTGTAACACAACAATGTTACCTTAGGCAGTGTAGGAAAGATAAGTCCAAACACACTTTGGTAAAGAATTTAACCTTAATTGTAATTTTGGTTGTCCAATTAGTTCTACGTTGTCACTAATTAACTGAACATGATTCGATATCATCGCTTTCATTTAAGTTGGTAGCTACCATATAAATGAAAACATCATCGATGATAATCTCATTCCAATTCCATTATGTCATCCAAACTAGTATACTGGACCAAGAACTTTAAGTCTCGGGAGTAATCCAGATTAATCTCATGAGATGGAAATGATTTGAGACAGCGATCAAGTACATATTCATTTTGTGTCGTGACTTTCCTCTTATAGAGAAGTGAATCCTATGAATCAAGAGATATTTCGTGCTTCAGGCCGAGACAGATTGATTGGCTATCCATCGGTATACTGGACTGTCTAACAGGAACGGCCAAATCGTCTAACAGGGGCGGCATACCTTTCAGGGATGTTGATTCGATGTCCTTTAAGTACATCTATCTTTATAGGCATGTTTGCAGCTGGTATATGATCTTGTCACTTTAGCTAGATCAGAGGCATGCATTTAGAGCAAAATTTTGAAAGTTAGAATTCATCGCACTTGCTTATCACATTTGTGCGGTACGGGGATCGAGATGAGGCATAATAGGAAATATCCACGTAAATTTACGTCGTTCTACAGGAACGTTGACGTTCTTATCTCCCCCTAATAGCAGAAAGACTGTCTGATTGAAGTGACAATCCGCAAATGAGCGGTAAAGAAATCGCATGCAAGGGCTCTAAGAAATCTAGTGTGAAGGAGAATCGTAATCGACAAAGATTCACATCCTTCTTTTGTGGCGCAACTTGGCAAATGGAATGCATACCCATACCCAAATGTGTAAATACAAAACGTTAGGTTCGTACCCAGTAACCAGCTGTAATGTCGAAAATGGTTAGGTGGCAATGGGCCTCAAGGCGAACCAACATAACTACGTACAAGATTGCATAGCCCTAAGTAGAAACTAAAAGCTTGGTGCGTTCACCAAGGTCCAAGCGATCATTGAAATTGTGCTTTATGATCACTCTGCGAGGTTATTTGGGGTGAACATTGGAATTTGATGTTCAATTATAAACCCAAAAGACATGCAATACTTATCGAAAATTGTCGATATAAACTCTCAGGCATTATCCAGTATTCTAGACTTTATGGGATAAGTAGGGTGGTGAACCCTTAAAATCGGCTATGAGGTTTAGTAGCAATGTATGTGGAAAAACATGTGACCAGTTTGTCGATTCATCAACCAAAACCATAAATATTTATATGGTCTGCGCTTTGGTTGGATTAGTCCACATATATTCCCTCGAATCTAGTGTGAAAAAGGGTGATTTCGTATCTTTGCGAGGGATGATTTAGAAATCAATTTTCCCAATGAGCAGGCTTGGCAAAGTGTGCTTGTTAGCACAAGGTCTTTACTTTGGGTAAGGAGTTGCGTCGTGGCATCATTGTTTAACCTAAATGTCCCAAAAGGTCGTGCCAAAACAAGTAAATTGCTCGAATTACCCAGGTCAGCCATATGTGACATGTTCCCAGTTGGGAAGCAGCCCATTGGCCCCAAAGCAAAGCTTGAGGCTTATTTTTGGAGGTGGTGCAAATATATTCTACTTTATTTTCTGTAGTGGTTTCATTCATGATCATTGTTCTCTCGAATATTCTTAAACTCAACGATTTTCTTCTAAAATGGGGAAAATATAAGGTCTCTGACATGGTAATTTAGTACTATTCATAGAACGAGGAGCATGCTAATGCTCTTAATTAGGTTGGATATACCTGAAGTTGTTGCTAGAGATGTGATTTAGGTGTAAAGTTAATGTGCGCAGTATTGCATTCATCCAAACAACTAACTTTCCCATATTCATACCTAATCATGTGTTTAATTGACTTCGGTCACATGTATCCAAGAAACATAATTCAATTAGCTCATATTTGAGGACAATAGAAATAAGATTATCCATAACTAAAACATACACCAAACTTGAATCTAAGAACATGGAAAAATGTTCACAAAGTAAATGGTTTACTAAGGGGATTCGGCCAACAGGGCCATCCATGTCAAAATTCTGCTCTTCCAATAGTGTTCGGTGAAGCAAAATTAGTCTCACATATTGACTACTAGAATGGTACTCCTTAACAACATTAGTAGGGGTACAAACATAAGTATAACCAATGATCTATTCCATCAAGACAGAAATAGATTATGCAGGGTTAAGGTTTGGAAATATTATCCCTTATTCTTAAAGTTTTAGGTCTTAGGTGCCAAGGATCACACTTCGAGCATGATGCCACACCTTGCTAGCCCTGATTTTACAATATGTTGTAAAAACAAACTCGAAATTGGATTGTGAGAGAGACATACCCAAAATTGGATTCGGTAAGCTCTAACCGAAGCTAGAGAGGTATGTTCGGTGGGTCTTTTTGAATATTTATATCATTTTTCTTGAAATGAAGCATTTTTTGAGAAAGTGGATCGATGGTGTATTCTACTTCCCGCTTTGGTGGTATCCCAGGTAAAATTTTGAGAAATGACGTCAAGGATATATGTCTGCAAAACGTACCATACTACTTCATTTCTCTACGCCGCGTACTAAAAGGTCTTCACAACTTCCTCATTATTTGTTTCATTCTTACAACATGAATTTTAACTAGTTCTTCAAACTAATATTTGGTTGTGGAAGTGATTACAAGGATGACTGGTCAAGACTGTTCTGGTTAGCTAGATGGGTGGCGTGGTTAAAACAACTATAAGTTTACTGTCCTCCTACAAAGCTTGCTCCTATGTTTCCACGATTTTAATTTCTTCGGCTCAAGTAGTCACTATTAATCAGTCTATCAGTTATGCCGCTAATTAACGCATTTATGATATTTTGACATTCTTCATTACCCTAAAACTATGAACCACCTTTATGGCACAAAGGTATCTCTCCCAGATACTAGCATGTGTCCGATATCAAAAATCATACCGCTTGAATACTGGTTAACTGCTTCTAGATATCAAACAATATCGTTAATAAGTAGCGTCTTCGTATGATGGTTACAGGTTAGAGCCCGCTCGGGTGGATGGTTTCAGATGATTGGTAAGAAATTGGTCCTAATGACTCAGTTTTGTTGATTCTAAGGGAAATTTACATGTTGTTCATGGGATTTTTGCTAACCAAAGGTATAACAACTCATACTACCATGCCTATACTCATTGTAATGACGAGTACATTATCAAGGTAATCCTGGGAATCAGTGTTGATTGAAGTGTTCTAAGGTTGGGAAAAGAAATTTGCTAATGATTTACTCATGATGGGGTTTAATGGAATATAATCTTCTTCCTGAAGATTTGAAATTATAACTACGGTGACAGATTAGTACAATCGGGGACCAAAGGTGGTTGTCCCCCAGATGTTGTTCCGTTGAGTGCTACCACTTTAGCACCACAATGTTGTTCGAGACATTTCCAGAGATTTCCACAAAAAGTAAAACTTCATAAGAATTTTGATAAGTGGTATTCTAAGGGGCATTACCAAGGAATCAAAACTATTTGTGGTTCCTATCTTGAAAGGTTTGGTAATGAAGGCGGGAGAATTGTGATGGGATTGATTGGTAAATCTCTAGTGATACACAACTATTGATACAACAGCCCTGCTTTATGGCCATAAACTTATCTCAATTCTATATATTTCCCTGGTAGAGAGCTTAAAGTCTAAAGGCATTCGCCAAAATGATCATCTAAAATGTCGATAAGTCACCTAAACCGCCCAAAACTTAGGAAAAGCTAACATGTTTTTCATGCTCGACGAGGTGGCAAGATTCGCTAATTAAATTCAAGAACCGAGGATGCCTGCATCACGTGTGTGATGAATGCAATACTGCCTAAACTTTTGCTCTAATACCAAACTTACACATCCTGACCCGAAATGTCCACCTGGACTCCGAATCGAGCTATGTTGGTTAACACCAGGAAGGTGACGAAGCCATAAGGTGTAGTGAGGTGGAAATGTGAATAAATTTAAAATAAAAGTGACTAGATGTAAAAGTGCGCATGTGAGTGGGATTGAACCCAATTTACATGTGATGTCAGAGTATAAGTAAAGTACAACAACGGTAGAGGAAGAATTATATTGTCAAAAGTATTCCCATAACAACATTTTGCCAGAAAGTCCTTGTCGACATGAAAGCTCTGCCACTAAAACCTGGATAAGAGAAAAAAAAATAAGGGTGAGTGGGCCTAAAAATAAAGTTTTGTAAAAAATCTTTTCGAAAATGTATAACCCCTCGCCGTAAAACAAGTACAATTTCTAAATATAACATACTACGTATAGTATGAAAATACATATCATAGCCAGCAATTCCTCAAAAATGCAATACTTCACAATAATTCTTAAATGGGCATATAACTTCCAGTAATCACAATATCTCGTAGAAATAAACATATCATATTGAGTGTTCATCGACATATGCTAACACAAGAGTTCATGCAAAGATATTCTCACATGAACAGAACTAGGTGTAATAATGAACTACGCTCTAGTACTACAATCACGTGAAGACTGGTGTTATGCGCATCAGATATGAGTTCTAATTGCCTATAACAATCTAGGATAGGACTGGCAACTACAATGAATCCAAAGTGAGCATACGTGCGATGTGACCTTACACGTGAAGCCTGGCACTAGCTCTGGCGAGTATAACCAGTGTAGCACATTATGAGTAGATAACGTAAATATAGTCATGTCACAGTGATTCAATAATTCTAGTCAACATAATATTATTCATAACCGTAAATCTAATTAAGGCATCCCGTAGGATTTATAATGATTTCATAATTCTAATTATACGACATTTCTTATAAACGTTGATTTAATTACGACATCACATAGAAAATTCGTTATTAGATGTATGTTTGGAAACTAAACAAATACACAAACACACACACACACACACACACTATATATATATATATATAAAAAGAAAATAGCCACTCACAGATACTTGTGAAGTCGTAGCCGTTTGAACGAGTAAATACGGATCGCCGATGCTAATCATACCTAAGTATAGTAGAGACCCGTTAGTAAAACTCAACTAAAATGATTAAATTTGGGAAAATGGATTGCATATTTGGAATCAGGGTATCGAAATATGCTAAGGGCAGTTTTTGAAAAAAGTCAACAATCAACCTTAAAAAGTCAACTACGTTAAAACTTTGGAATTTCACTAAATGGATGCCAAAAACGGACTCGAGGTGTCAAAATTAGCCTATAAGGGTTTCCGACAATATTTTGTAAAAGTCAACATGAGGAATATTCTAGGAATATTTCGAGAATATTCCAAATCTAATTAGAAATCGGTCTTTGTCGAATCTAGTACGTGGATCCTGGTTTGGGCTGGTTAGCGGGTCCCGTTTTGATTTATTGGTTAGGTCAACCTGTTTTTAGGTCGTGGGTCGATTGGAATATGGGCAACAATCCCAGAGCTCCGATCAAGCTCGAAATACAACTAAAATACAACAAATTATACATGGATTTGAAGATTCAAAAGAAAGGAATAATTTTATACCAAAATCACGTCGAGTCGTGGTCAAGATAAGTCGTAAAGGCCTGTAACTAGCGGCGTCATGGTCGGAAAACTAGGGAGACTTCCCGAGTTAATTTTTATACCAAATTTTCAGCAAAACACGTGTATAAGGAGTCAATTGTCGTTAAAATGAAACAGGAAAAGAAAAACATGTGGTCTAGACCTTACTTTTGTCAGATTCGTTAGACTATCGCCCGAATCCTCTTGGATTTCGAATAGAGCTCGGCTTCCTAGCGATGAGCGCAGAGAGTGTGAGAGAGAAAGACTAACAAGAAGGAGAGAGAAAGAGAGAGGATCCATGTGTTGGTTTGGTGGAGCTCACTGAAGAAGATGGTAAGCTGGTGGACGCTGGCCTCAGCGCCGGTGGTTGCAGAGGGAAGATAGAGTTAGAGTGAGAGAGAGATGTGAGAGAAGATAAAGAGAAGAAATAGTGCCCAAGAGAGAGGGGGAATGAGTGACACGTGGCACGAGAGGAGAGAAGAGTTGGTGCAGGTATGGGCCTCACGGGGCCAGAAAAATTATTAAAAAAATTAAAATATCCAACCAAACATTATTAAAATAATAAAATACCCAAAAATTCAAATTTACTAAATTAAACACCCTTAAGTTTCATAGTTTCATAAAATTTTAACCGTAACTTGAATTTCGATTCTGCTTGCGCCTACTTTTTCGTACCGTCGAGTACTTCAAGAATACGGTAAAATAATAGCTCATACACGTCATGAAAGTCAACAATCTCTCCACTAAGGCATTTTCGTCAATTCGCTCTTTTAAAATTAATAAAATCGTAAAATTAGGGACGAGTTGTTACAATCTACCCAACATAAAAAATAAAAAATAAAAAATTTCGTCCTCAAAATTTGAAATAAGTTGCTATACATAAAATACTCCAAAAGATAGGAAGAAAATATATATAAAAAGAAGATATCAAGTTAGAGCGGTTGCATATAAAAGAATGTCATTCTGTCTCGATCGGGTTGCAATGATTCCTCTTTCATGCCTCCAAACTCAAACTTTTCTTATCCTTTAGTACAATACTATGATATAATACCTTTATAAAAACATAAAGTCAAAAATAGATATATAATAACATAACGCCAAAATACGTATATAATAACGTAAAATTAAAATAGTTATACATAAATCAAAATTGAACATACAAAAATTTCACCTACACACTCATAGCATCACGTACTCTGAGAATAAGTGTAGTACCTTTGGGTCAAGCCCAAACAATAAATAAATAAATATACTAACGTAGACCGGATTACTTGTTCACTCGCTTAGCGAACCCAACGAATAAGCTATCAATATTATGGTCTGCAGTCCGCAATACCGACAACTTACTGTTGTCTTGATAAGCAAGTAATAAATTTTTGAGAGTGCAATATTACAATCTTGCCCCTCATTGGGAAAGTGTGCATAAGTCGTCAGATTTACGCCTTGATCGCGCTCACACACTACCTTCTTAGGGGACATCGTGTATAGCACATAATTTCCTACATCGTAATCTCAAACCTTCAAATACCTGTTCGCAATACTCTTATGTACACCACGTGTTGTTTGTAGAATTCTCTATACAACATCTCAAATGGTGTCTTACCTAACATCTTAACTTATGCCTACGCGTTCGTACCGTCGAGTACTTTGAGAATACGGAAAAATAATAGCTCATACGCGTCACGAAATGACGATCAACAAAAATCAACAATCTCTCCACTAGGGCATTTTTGTCAATTCACTATTTTAAAATTAATAAAATCGTAAAATTAGTGACGGGTTGTTACAGGACTAGTTTGATATTGAATTTTGTCCTAACTGTTAAATAAAGTTAGTTGAATTTTTTTGTTAAGATTAGGATTTTGAAACCATTTCATTCCTTTTTTTTTTTTATTATTTAACTCAAAAGATAGGACATAAACCCAAAAGATTTAACTAAAGTTAAAATTTTTGTTTGTAAATTAAAATAAGAATTGTTTATAAAACCCAAAAAAAAAAAATAGAAACAAAAAGAAATTATCATTGAAATGTAAATTACTATAAGTTTTCGCAAAATAAAGTTAAAATTACTATTTCTAAATTAAAGTAAGCACTGTTTCTAAAACCCAAAAATTAAAGTTTTTTTTTTTGTTTTTTTTTTTAATTTCGATTTGACTTAATATTATTGTTTAGTTCGTTCTAAATCATGCAAGATTGTATTATTAACTCCACTAATTTATCAAAACTAAAGTTAAAACCATTATTCTAAATTGAAATAAGCTTTGTTTCTAAAACTCAAAAGATAAAAGTCTTTCTTCTTTGTTTTGGATTGTAATTTGACTTCATATTATTATCTGATTTGTCATAAATAATGCATGGTTATATTATTTAGGGAACTTTTGTGACATCTCGTCCCGAGATTATAAAAACGTACGTGTGAATTGACCATTTTACCCCTAGTTCGTTACATTTACGTTTAGTGTTGTTTTGTGTGGTGTGGCATGTGTTGGACCACACACACACACTCACACACACTGTCTCTCACTCTCCCGTGTTTTCCTCTCCCTCTGTCTCTTTTCTGTCACTTCTTTCTCTCTCTCCCGAGCTCCATCATTCTTCTTCTTCCTTCAGAAAACGTACGGACAACACCAAACTCACCCAAACCATCACTCTTCGAGGAAACTAAGGACACCATCGAACTCGTGAAGCTCGTACGAGTGCAACCATACCATTTTCAGGTGAGAAATCCTTCGTTTTCATGTCGATTCGAGATAGTCCGATTTAGGTACTATTCATGCAAACTTAATCTAGCATGTTTTTGGGATTTTGAAGCTTGTAGATGTCTTAGTGAGGTCCCAAGGAGCCTCGGAGTGCTTCGTGGACAAATTTGGACGTCGGGAAAGCTTGGTTCAAAGTTGGCCGGAACTTTCGAGGCTTTTTCCGGCAAATCCACGGCGAGTTAGGGGTCGAGGCAGGTATGGATGTGTTCGTCTCGTCAATACCTTCATTTTGATATATATTACGTCGAAAATGATTAAGAAATGAAGAAGTTATGACACTTTGAAGTTTACCTAGAAATTCCGGCAAAACACCACCTCCGGCGACGCGAGGAAGAAGACGCGCGCGTGGGCAGCGCGTGAACATGGCGCGTGGGGGCGCGTGAGAGCTCCAAATTGAGTTCTGAAAATTGTCACGTGTTCGTGACGTCGTGTAGATCACCGTGGTATATTCACACACCCAATTTGAGCAACTTATGAAAAAGTTATTGACGAATGTTTAATGTATGTGCGTTTAAATGATGATTTTATAATTATTCTGTTATAGGTGAAACTTGTACGAACGACGAATGTAACCAAACTAGGCGTGAGGGTTACGAACCGGCTACTTATCTGTGAGTGGGCAGTTATTTTTCAGTATATATATACGTATGCTTGACGTATTTCCCAGAAAACATATTTTAAAAGAAATACGAATTAAATATCCTGTCATATATGCATCATATTTTAATATGTGCATTACCATAATTATGCATACTGTTGCATGGTGCTAAGGAGGCCCAGGTAAGCTACCTTTGAAATACATTTGATATACGTATGAAATACATTTGATATACGTACGAAATACGTTTGGAATACGATTGAAATACTATGGAAATACAAATGAAATAGGATTGTGATATGATTGAGATACGATTGAGATATTATGCTGATAACTATCATGAGATATGATCGAGATATGAAGAATGATATGATAGAGATGCTTAGAGAACTCATAACCTGCACCCCCGGTGTTAGTGCTCCCGCCCTGAGCAGGGCCCAGTCCTTCACGTGATGTTCACCTCCCCGCACCTCATGCTCAGCTTGGATCCAAGCTAGGTGCACAGGCCTGTCGTACAGACCACATTAGGTGGTTCCGACTCGTAGGTGACCCGCGATTATTCGCCCAGCCTTCACGTGATCGTAGCACTAAAGCGTATATATACGTACACCCAGTCCTGTCGTACAGACCACTTTAGGTGGTTCCGACTCGTGGTCAGGTTCAGTTGTTCAGTTATTGAGTTTGAGATTTGAGCTCTATATGCAGCCGTACAGGTCACGTTAGGTGACTCCCGGCTGCCAGATTATATGTTATTGATGTGAGTTATGCTTGAGCACTTACATTTATTATGAGGCTTTGACATGGTACATTCTTGAGCATGATTGATATACCCTTGAGCATGTTTGGCATATTTATACATACGTATATATGTTTATTTTCTGGAAAGTATATTTGTTTTACGGCGAGGGGTTAGTATATTCAAAAGAGAAAAGAAGGTTTTGAATAAGTTTGTTTTGCTGACCCACTCAACTTTGTTTTGCGCCCCTCCAGGTTCAAGATATCAGAGCTTGGTGGCTACGAGGAATCCAACGGTGTTCTGACAGAATGGACAAAAATTAGGACTCACCTTTGGGTGTTTCATCTTAGAAATTGTATCTTTAAAGCTTCCGTACTGTGCAAATGGTTACGTCACTCTCACGTGACGGCCAGCATGCCCTCCTTCGGGACGGGGTGTGTCAACTTTAACAAAAAGCTTCTAGTGCTATTCACTATAACGAAAAATCACATTTTTACATTAAAAAGTCAATCATGGTACTATTCACTTTACCCTTTATTTTTGTCCTTATCGTTAAGACTCAAAGTTTTCAAGTCATTTTCATTAGTTTTCCTTATTATTTAATTCAGGGGCAATGTACAATTTCAAATAATTTGTTGAAACTAATGTTAAAAGGGTTATTTAAATATAAACCCTTACAACTTTTATTTCTTATATAAAAACCCACCTAATTATAAACATCCAAATAAAACCCAAATTTAAAAGTGATTGCCATGTAGGAAAGTAATTGACCTATTAATACAAAATATTTACAACTTGTACCACAATATTCAAAATAAATCAATAAATATTATTACTCACCTTAATTACAATGAACAAATAATTTATTGCATATTATTACCCCTAACACACACATATATATACATGTATACGTTCAAATGTATATAGTACTACCATAAGCTCAATATATATAGTTTACATATATATATATATATATATATATAGTACTACAATACGTTTTGATCAAATATATTATACTAATTAATCTACCTATATGTAAATTTATGATGAGCAAATACCATATATTTTATAGGTATTTTATTTTGTATGTATCATCATATATATTAGGCACATTTTATTATTATTTAATCTCTTAAATATAAAATTGTTGGAAGTTTAGAAGACCAGCGACCTTTCCCCACCAGCTATACAAGACTCAATCAAAGGCCTTTTACGTGTGCGAATTTTTAGTGGTCTTACAGTACTTTTCTTTGTCTGCATATATATAACAATTTCTAACCAAATCAACCACGTAAAGTCGATATACATAAATGAGGAGGCGACAACGGGGATTGAGAGAGTAATTACCTTTGTTTTAATACCAGTAGTTTCGTTGAACAAAGACAAACGAAGAGGATGTATTCAATTGGGGTTTTGAGAGATTTTAATTTTTTTAATGAATCTAAGGGTATTCAATTAGGATTTTAAGTGATTATCTGAAATTCAAGATGTATTTAATTAGAATTTTAAGATAGTTTATTAAAATTCATAGAAATTTGAGTGTATTCAATTAGGATTTTAAAAAAGTTTATAACATTCCAGGTGTATTCAATTAGAAATTGATTTTAAAGAATTTTAGAGAGTTGAGGAATTAGAGGGAATTGAAGAGATTTTGTAATGTATTTTAAGCATACACAAATCTCACCTCTTCTTATGAGATTTCGAGGGAATTGAATCAAAATTTTATATGGAATCTCTACAAATCAATTAAACTCTATAAAAATCCAAGGATTTATAAATCCATTAAAGTCTTTTAAATTCTTAATTGAATACACCCCTCGAAATTGTTGATTCCATTGAAAAATTTCTTAAACCTAACTTTAGTTGACCAAATTAAAACAGTAATTTTCGAATGTCCCTGCATTATCAAAGGTGGTGACTGTGGCAGTTTGGTGTTATGGGTTAATCAAATGAATATCGTTTTAATTAACAAACTAATAACGAATTTGAGTATGACCTGAGGATCAAAATAAGGTTTACTATACCTGTAATTTGAGTATAACTGTAATGTGACCATTTATGTCTACCACCACATAATACAACCCCTTCCAGAAATTTGGTTCAATTTCTGGGATTTTAATCGGTCAAAGTTGGAATGCACGAGTAGTGGTTTAGGGTTTCATCGAACGGTCAGCTGCGATGGGTGGGATTCGAAGCAACGGCGAATTGATCATGAGATCTTGTCAAATTATTTCCAAGTCAATGAGATCTTGTCAACTTATTGAAAAGTCTTCGAGATTTATCTCCCTCTCCAAGAAACAAATATCAAATCATTGTTACTCAATATACTGAAACAAATTTTATAATTGTTATCTGCACCTCCGTAAAATGAATTTAATTAAGGGATGTGTTATCCACACATAATTTTTTACTTTACACACACTACTTGTTAATTTTTGTTATTTAATCTTTTTCAATTAATTCAATTCAACGGCTGAAAATTAAAAAAATATATGAGAAGTTAAAAAAGATGTGTGGATATCAGATCTCTTTAATTAATTATTTCCACATGCATATGTATTACTTTCTCTGTTTTCTATCTGTTGTTTATTATTTCATACTCCAAATATACAATATACATTTCCCATATCATATTGGTTGATAAAAAAACAAAACTCATCATGTACATGTAATTAAGTAAACAATATAGTATCCCACCCCTACATCTAAACTACGTATTAATAGAACTCTAATTGTTAACTAAAATTCCATAAAATTATCATTCTAACCCTCTAATTAAAATTGAACATCAATAAGAAATATAGGCAATAATATAATTTCACACAACCAAAATTTTGTTTTTTTTTTCAAAGCCTCGCCTACATGTGATTCTAACATACCTCTAAATAAAAAATAAATAAAAAAATAAAGCTCTCTCCCCTCCCTCTCCACCCCACTTCTCTCTCACTTCCTCTCTCCTTCCATTTTTAAAACAAAGTTCTTCTCACACTTTGTGTGTGATCATATGCTAATTATACATAAAAAAAAAGTGAATTTTAATGAGACATTCCCGATACTGTTCACTTTTAACAAATAAATAATATTTTTACCTTTTCTTAATACTATTCATTACACATTTATTTGTTATTTTTCATTAATACTTAAGTTTTTTTTGTACTTTTCGTTAGTTTTCCTTTAAAAAAACAAAATAGTTATATATATATATATATATATATTCTATTATGGGTAATGACAATCTTTGGGGTTTAAGACGTCCTAATTGTAAAAAAAAAAGCTGAACAAATTAACAAATTTAATCCCTGACACATCAGCAGGTAACGTATATTATCTGATCATGTTGACAGAATGGGATGAGCACGGAATGTAAAGAGCGACAGAATAGAGTGTACGATCAAGAAATAAATTTTGTATAGAGTACTCGGGACTTATCTAAGCATAAACCTTTTCATTTCTGAAGAACCGAGAATTCCTCCTAAATTAAATACAAAAAAGAAAATTACATTTACACATTCAACTCTAAACGTGTTCTTCTAGTACACCGCGGGAGTTCCCTTTTCTTAAAATTCGTCAGACTGTAAAGTGTAGTTTTGGACACGGTCAAATTGATCGATGTTATTCAACATGGTTGGTTTTTGAAGAAGAAAGTTTCTGACTTGTGTTCATATCTTTATGCAAGCATTCTCTAACGGTTCCCCAATTTAATCAAACTGTTAACTGCATATATGATACCAAACTCATTTTGTATGCCTTTATCTTAGACATTTCAAAGTCCTTGTCAAAATAATGCAAATTTATTGGCTAATTTTCCACGTAATTGTGGAAATAATGGGTTAGCAACTACTTTCCAAATGCCTATATAAACATAGCATATATCGACCTCTGATATATCACAAGAAAAATACAATATTCCATAACAATAGACGATTCTCAAACTTCTCATTTCCTTGAGCTAGCTCTTTTAATTTGTTCCCCATATGGCACGCTTAGCCTTTGTGCTAGCTTGTGCTCTAGCCCTATTGGCTTCCTCAGTAGCCTCTGGTGCAATTGTTGAGCATTCTTTTAATGTAAGTCTTGCCTCAATTTTGGGTATGCTCATTAATGTTTCTAGGCTGAAACACATTATAATGTTCAAAAACACTTCTGAGTCAATTGACAAAAAAAAAATGTAATTTTGGATCATAGAAGTGGTTTTTTAAAACAATTTTGCACAAGCCCTTTGGCAGCCTTATTTTATCATGCATATTTCCTCACCAATTATTTGAATGTTTCCTTTGAATAATAGTAGTTATGATATATTTTTTTTAATTACAATTGTTTTCAGGTGAACAACCTAACTGTTAGCCGACTGTGCCGGAATCAATCGATTACTGTAGTAAATGAGAGTTATCCAGGACCAACCATATATGCACGAGATGGAGACACACTTATTGTCCACGTTTTAAACCAGTCTCCCTATAACATTAGTATTCACTGGTAAAGACCAATTATCCAAAATCATTTAACAACCCCCAAGTGGAATGTTGAGTAATGTTTTCTTCACGTTGTATAGTTTCTTTCTTAATGCAGGCATGGAATCTTTCAACTTCTGAGTCCATGGGCGGATGGGCCTACATATGTAACTCAATGCCCTATACGCCCCGGACAAAGTTATACTTACAAATTTAATATCACTGGACAAGAAGGCACCCTTTGGTGGCATGCCCACATTTCGTGGCTCCGTGCAACTGTCCACGGAGCGCTCATAATCCACCCGAAAGCCGGTCGATCCTTCCCCTTCCCCAAGCCCGCCAAAGAAGTTCCCATCTTGTTAGGTAATTAACGATTAAACTATACCATTCAACTTACTTAACGTTAATTGTAATATGTACCTTAAACAATAATTTTGATGAATAATAATTTTTTTAACAACTTTTTTTATGACTAATTATATATTACCTGTTTGATGGAATTGCAGGAGAGTAGTACAATGGCAATGTGGTCGACATTGAGGAAGAAGGCCTATCTAAAGGAATTGCTCCTAACATTTCAAATGCTTACACCATCAATGGACTTCCCGGTGATCTTTATGACTGCTCTCAAAATCGTACGTAACTATGCATGCATACACGTAAATTTATTGATTTAGTTTATGTGTTATTTTTGCATGATGAGTATTAACGAAGTGACATCAAATTATCAGAATCATATCGGTTAAGTGTGGTGAGAGGAAAGACTTACCTGCTACGCTTAATTAACGCTGGACTCAATACCCAGCTCTTCTTCAAGATAGCCAATCACAAGATGATAGTTGTCGCCATCGACGCTACCTACACCACTCCTTATGTCACCAACGTGGTGGTTACCGGACCCGGTCAGACCACAGACGTTCTTGTCAAATTCAATCAACCTATTGGCTCTTATTACATGGCCGCCACTCCATACGCTAGCGCTAGTGACACCATCGACTTTGATAACTCAACCACCAGAGGCATCATTATCTACAAGGGCTCCAATTCATCAACCCCCATTATGCCCCCAATGCCCAACCCTCACGACACGCCATTGGCCCATAAGTTCCTCACCAATCTTACCAGCCTCGCTGGTGGACCCCAATGGGTCCCAGTCCCACTCAAGGTGGACGAGCACATGTTCGTGACAATCGGCGTCAACTTAGAGATGTGTCCAGAAAATGCCACATGTCAGGGTCTATTCAATAACCGACTATCTGCAAGCATGAACAACGAGTCATTTGTGCTCCCAAGTAATACATCCATGTTGGAAGCACAATTTCACAATGTGAGCGGGGTTTACACCAGAGACTTTCCTGACGAGCCTCCAGTCAAATTTGACTACACGGACACAAACATTAGCCTCGACCTATCATTGATATACGCGCCAAAATCGACCAAGGTCAAGACGCTAAAATTCAATTCAACAGTGGAGATGGTGCTTCAGAACACAGCGTTTTTGGCCATCGAGAACCACCCGATGCATCTCCACGGCTTCAATTTCCACGTGTTGGCACAAGGGTTTGGAAATTATGATCCAATTAATGACCCCAAAAAGTTTAACTTCGTTAATCCACAAATACGTAACACAATTGGTGTGCCGGTCGGAGGATGGGCTGTGATTAGGTTTCAAGCAAATAATCCTGGTTAGTTTTCTTAATCATTTGTTTAATTAAGTTTCATTGTATTTTAATGTATTATAAACAATTAATTTATGACGGTTTGTTTTAAACTGTTGTTTCAGGTATATGGTACATGCACTGTCATTTGGATGTGCATCTGCCATGGGGGCTGGGAATGGCCTTTGAGGTTGAAAATGGACCGACGCTAGAGTCTACTTTGCCTCCACCACCACTTGATTTGCCCAAATGTTAGAAGTTGTTCAGAAGAGACCTCAAAATATTCTTTCAATTGTATTCTTTAAATTATAATATCGTGGTCAATTTCATTCGTTTGGTTACAAATAAATAATTTTGTAGTAAAAGTAGTAACAAATGCATTGTATAAGTAGGTCATCATTGTTTACTAAAGCCACAATATATTATTTAATTACTAATATTGTTTTTTTACTCAGAGATGAATTTTGTTAGATTTCTAAGAGAAATGTTTACATCTTCCACCAAAATATGGAAGATAAAATCCGAACCAATACAATTCCATGAATGATCTCCCCCATGTTTAGAAACAAAGGATGCTATAGCATGCGCAGCTTGATTGCTTTCTCTGTGGGAGTACTAGAATACAACAAACTGCAAGGATTGGGCAATCCTCCAAACATCATGAATCAAACCTTCCAACATTGCATCAGTATCCATATCCTTTTTAAAAATCTGCACTAAAACCTTCGCATCTGTTTCAGTCTCAATGGGTTGAATGCCTCTCACAACACATTCCTGCAGCGCTGCCCTAACTGTAGTGACCTTCGCCATTGCTGCATTTTGAAAGTACAGGTTCCCAGCACCGCCAGCAGAGTGAATAATGCCAGCAAAATCCCAGAATACCCATCGTATTCCACCCCCTTTTTACTTTTGATTCCAGGCTGCATCACAGTTCACTTTTAACGTCACATACTTAGGTCTTTCCCATCTCATGATCTTGCGCGCAAACTTCAGCTCAGCAGCTTGTGTTTTAGTTTCCCGAGCCTCATTTAGTTCCTTAAAAGCCTCCCGTAACACAAACAGTTGATGAAAACTGATCACACGATATACGATACGATTCAAGGATCTTCGGAATCCTCACAAAGATGATCTGTAGAGGACACTGGAATATATTTTTCGAAGGGACAAAATATAATGAAAATGATAAAATTCTTAAAAACTTTTAGTTTTAATGAAAATGACAAAATAAAGGTGTAAGTAAATAGTATCATGAGTGACTTTTCAAAATAAAAATGTTCTGAACGATAAAAATGAACAATACCAAAAATGTTTCATTAATATTCAAAACATAAAATAAAATAAAATAAAAAAACCTCATATGAACATCATTTGGATGTCCCTTTTTGAGAAGCAGTAAATGGTCTGAATCACATTGGATCCCCAAATCAGTGGATTCTAGGTTTCTGCCCTGTTAGAGATTTGGGCTGCCCATCACATCTCTTCCACATAATAGTTCCCATAACAAAAATGTCAGTAATTTTGAGTTTAAAATCTTATAAACTAACAGCTGTTGATAATAACCTTCATGATAATTGCATTACCTATAATCTTCTTCATATTCCCTATAATCTTCTTAATATTGCCAATTAGTTGTATGGTGAAACCTTAAATTTTTTCGGTGACTTACAATTCAATATTGTCCTAACTGAGTATTACAATTTGATTTTACACACATTAATAATTTCTCCTACATGTGGTTAAGTTGTGCCCTTATTGTCCAAGTTGAGTTCAAAATGAGTTGGCATCTTGTTATGATAGCCTTGATCACATTGTAGGGTTGATTTCCATTTGTGGGACGTATGTACTCACCTCTCTAGTAGAGGTGATATGATGAGTAAGAGTGATTCAAATAATATTTTACTCGTTTAGATGTGTTTTTCAAATAACTAAAAGGGCTTTTAGAGAAAATATTTTTCAGTTCCAAAAGCACTTCAAGTATTTTATGGAAGAAGCACCAGTTCTGTGCTTCTTCCAGGAAGTACTTTAAATGTTTTTTAGGATTTACTTACATCTTTACTAAAGATTGGTTTTAAACATTTTCATCTTAAACGTTTTCAATCATTTTAAAAGCACATCCAAACGAACCATTATTAATTCAAATGTGCTACTTCTAAATAAGACTGTCATACATGTACATTATTTGAAAAGGACGTTTGGCGGTTCAGTATTAGGGATTACGCTTCAATTAATGTCGCAAATCTCGTCCAAAATTCATTGCCTCTAACATTCATGCATGGCTATAAGGTGCGAGGGACAAATGCAGGATGAAGCTTTCTTGATGATTCTTGTGAAACAGGACCAGAGCCGTATGTAGGGGCATTGCTTTTCGCAGAGATAAGGCAAGAATATTCCTGCAAATTAAAAACATTTTTTTTTTTTTTTTTTTTTTGGTGAACGCAAATTAAAAACATTTGACAAAGAATGTTAGTACCTGTACATCTAGTTAGAATGCTCTAATACCATGTTAGATAATCATAAAATGCTTAGATTAAGAAATATCGTCTTTAAATAGAAATAATAACAGAAAATATAATGAAATTGAAGGTTACGCACGTCCACATGTCTCAAAAGATTAAGAATGCTCAAACACATAAAAAAAAATGAAGGGGCAAATCGAGAAAAGGTCACAAGTTGAGGGGGAAATTTTTAACTACGAAAAAAGGTGGCAAATGCATTGGCATTGCACTTGTAAATCGGAAGAAGACAGAATTAGAATCCCCATCATTCTTTACATTATTTTTATTAAACATTTGTTCCTTTTTAAACTTTAATCAGGACGCTTTGACTAAAGGCCATGTCATCATATTTAATCCAATTTTATTAATGTATTTATTGTGTTTAATAAAAAAAATTATTGTGTTTTTATTTTTAAGACCAAAATTTCATATTCGTCTTTCAAAATTTGTCCCCTTGTTTTGGTTTTTTTTTTTTTTGTCAAACGATGGATTTGTTAAATTAAGGAGCTAATGGAGTTCGAACCAAAGTCGTGGTGCAAGGATAACACTCATCTCCACCATTATGGTAGAGGGCCACTTGCAAATTGTTAGAATTTTAGTTGTATGCTCTATTTTTGTTTCCTTATTTGTTAGGATTTTAGTTATTAATTGTTGGTGTACTCCAAAGGCTTGTTATATTAACACCCCACATACTTAATACACCTCAGGTGTACTTTTTTAATTAAAAATTATCTTAATACACCACACGTTTTTTCTCATAATACCCTCACACCCCACATTCTTTCCTATAATACCCTCACACCCCACACTCTCAAAATATACCTTACATTTTCTACAAACACCCCACACTCTTCACAAGGATTTCTTCCTCTTTTTATTATTTATTTTATTTTATTTTATTTTTGTCAATGCTATGTACCGTTTGATACAAAATCATTTATGTCATACAAGGATTTACTCGATTTTTTTTCTTCTAAATAGTGAATGTGGATGCAAATTTCCGCCGTCTTCTTCTTTGACGAAAATACACTTGTAAAATAATAACACCTAAGATTATTGCCAAAAGCCTCACGCTCCCACGATGAATGGGGGACATTTGACCGAAGAATATTCGGTGCCAAAGTTAGAATTCTGAAGAGAATCTATTTAGGAGTTTGTGGGTAGCAAATGACTTAACTTTTAGTGAGATAATATGGTTATTTATAGGAGAGTGGCCGGCCATAGTAGGCCAGTAGTAGCCTGCGTTAAGAGCCTTTTGTGCTAAGGATCGACCTCTTGAGTGATTTCCATAAATGCCTTCGTGGATTGAGTTTAGAACCTTTAGGTCATTGGGAGGCGCTAAGCAGCGAAGATGTGATCCAGTGTAGGATCTTCAGACGAGAATGTTGTTCCACATGTAGTAATGTGCTGCCTTCGTTTGGAGTTTTATAGACTTTAATCTTTCGAGGGGGGAGTGTGTCATTGACCAGGTAGTCTATAATCGAATCTTGCCAATTTGAAGTTGTACTAACTTATGACACCTCGGCTGTTGGCTCTGCCTCTATACTTGGTTTGTCCAGATACTCCACTGGAATAGAGTATTTGGGTTGATGGTCGAAGGCGGAGCCTAGGCCAGCTAGTGTGTCTGTGTGGGCGTTGTTTGCCCGCGGAGCTTGAGTGAGGGTGTAAGTCTGAATCCCTCAAGCTGCTTTCGTACCATTTTTAGGTATTATGCCATCTTCGGATGCTTTGCTGTGTACTCCCCGGTAGTCTGGCTGGTGATTAGCTAGGAATTAGAATGAATTGTGAGCTTTTTCACTGCCAAGTCTTTTGTCATCCAGAGGCCTGTTGGTAAAGCCTCATATTCTAATCCGTCGTTGGATGCGTTGAAGTTTAAGAAACTGCGAACATAATGAGCGCGACGAGTAGCTACGGAGCTTGAGTTGGCATGGCGAGGAGCCACGGAGTATGATTCTCACGATTAGGAGCTGTGATGCAAGATAGGCGCAGTAGGGAGCCACAGAGTTGGGGCCATATTACGTGCAACAGAAGACGATGGTGCTCAACTGCTGGTATTGGGCCATTCTAGACTGAGTTATGGAACAAGGGTCGACTGCGGCTGTGTGACGTGCAGCAGAAGGTGGTGCTCAATTGCCAATACATGTTGTTCCTATGTAAAATCTTCTGGGGTAACAAGGACAAACTTGCTTCCGAGTGCGTCTTTTGGGCTGAGTTGGTGCATTCGTCGAAAAACTTTGTGTCTGCTAATGTTTGCGCCTTTATCGTCATGCATTTAGATTGGGCGGATGTCACACCTCGAACCCGGGTCAGAAACAAAAACTCGAACCCGAATTCGAAACATGAGTTAAAAACTAAATAATTAAAAGGAAATTGAAACGGGTTAGAAAATAAATTCCTCTTATAAAAGTAATTCATGATTCATAAACCAATCAAGAATTCTTTACAGCCTGCAGTAAATAGAGGAATAAACTTTCTCTACTCCAATCTAATCTGATCTCATCATGCCCACCCTCTTGAATGTCTAGCTCGTAAACCTGCATAACAATAGAAGGATGAGCTTCAACAGCTTAGTAGGGACATAACCTTATCACAGTAAATTGACAATATTAAATTAAGTGTCATGAAATCATATATCATATAGCCAAATATCAAATCACTATTGATAATAATGCATGAATGCAATGCAACCTTTTCGGCTACCCTTGTTAAGTTATATAATAAAACACGCGAACTTGCACGTCCTATACCATGCATTTTACCCCTGCAGATGTGGTTCAAATGTTTAATTATAGAAACTAACCTCCATATGATATCCCAAGTTCATAAACCCCTTTGGCTAGTTATCTTATGTAATTCATTGATCTCTAGCCCAAATTACCCACATCGACAGTTCCCGTCGATCCTATTCTAAGGTGCACACCGAGCTCACCTAGAACTGGTTTCACAATGAATAAATTGAACTACAAAAAAAATTCTTTCCAACTACTCTCATTTCCATACTTCCAATCTAAATACTGAAATTCCAACAACATCAATATGAATGATGCACAAATAATGTCATTTTATCTTTCATATGTATCATAGTATATTGTCCACGAATAACATTTCAGCAATAATTCCATAACCAATAACAAGTAAACACTCAAATGAAGCAATTAGCCAATTAATTTCCAATCACATTAATCAACCAAAAAGATCAAGAATTTTATAATACTTCACCAAATTTAATAAAATCAATTTCCGTAAAGATATACCTTATTTCCCCTACCTGAATTCCAAAGCTAAAACAAAGATCCACATCACTAGCGGAATAGCTAAGCTCCATGTACTTATCCACGTCACTACCAAGATAATTAAGTTCCACGTACTTATTCAAGTCACTACTAAAATAGTTAAGCTCCATGTACCTATCCATGTCACTCGATAGATAGCTAGAATCTCGGTAAGACAAGCCCATCTACTGATCACCCCACCTCAAACACTCTAACCCTATACTCTCTCTTTTCTCTCTCTACGTGAACTACACACTGCATGTTTTTCATTACATTGCATACTGTAGAACTATGTGGAAATGCTCTCCTATTTATGGGAAAAGTGGAGGCTACAAACTAGTCCATGATTGGTTGAGAAAATGGCAAGATTACCACCAAATCCGAAAACGTAAAGGCCAAGTTTATGCATGCAAGCGGTGTCAATTGCATGATAAACACCTTGACATCTCATTTGCCACGTACAGCCGCAAGACTGCTCACAAGTAGCTCTGAATCAATCCTATAGATGCACATGAACTCATTTCATGCCACGCCTAGATTATAGCTCCTAACAGTCAACAACTAGGGCTTATTGGGCACTTCTAGAACAATCTCATTAAAAAAAATAGGAATAAGGTTGAAAAGGAAATCATGCGTTTAAAATGTAGTAAATAAAATAATCTTATAAATAATATTTTTTAGATAAATATATTTTCAAAATACGGGTTCTCATAGCGAAATAGTGTGTCATGAAGATGATTGCATGCGTCTAAAGGTATAGCTTGAGTTTCTAGGTTGCAATAACTGTCACCAAAGTTAACTTTTGAATTTCTGGTAGCTGGTTTCCGCATCGAGGAAAGCTTTTGAACTGTGGAATATAGGTAGTCAGGCCCCTAACTATTCTCGTATGAAGGTAGAGCTTATTGCCACTTCAAGGACCACCAAACATGTAAAATAATGAGTGCGGCTGCTCATTTGGTCAGATCTTAAATCCCTTTCAGAGTAGTGGGGGACTTCATATCCAAGATCACTCGGATTTGTCTTGGACGTGCATTCGGCGAGGTTGTGCTTCGTCGACTTCACCAAGTTGTTGATGTGGTTTAATTGCTACTTTAGGTTAAGAAAGATGTGCTAGGCATCTTCTCAACTCGTCTGCTGTAATTGCTATTTGGTAGCCTAGTTGTCCCTTTGTACTTCGGTAACCTCTACGGGGGTAAAAGACTTTTTTTTTTACTCCTTTAGAACTTGTACAATGCATCGTTGGGATGTGGCCTGGTTTGACTTGATCTTTCTGACTCCTCTTCCTGAGATGTAAAATCAAATTTTTTTGGTACTCGACAGAGGTTACCATGCTTAGTTTCACTAGCCAGTGCCTACCTAGAATCCTGTTATAAGGAGACGGGTCGCTAACTATTATGAACGTTTGCTTTAAGACCATTAGGGGTGTCTTCACGTCGAGTGTTATTTGGCCGATAGCAGTCGAGGTGTGACCGTTGAATCCAGTGCGTACCTCCGCTTGGCGTATGATCGCGTTTTCCAAGCCAATATGCTGATTAACTGAAAGTTGAAGTAGGTTGACCACACAGCCGTTGTCCACCATCATTCTGTCGAATATGGCGTGGGCCAGTTGGACAAATGCGACTAGAACATCATTGTGTGGGAAGTCTATACCTTTGGCATCCTGCTCGGTGAAGCTGACAATGGGTCCAGGGTTGACATTGGCTGCCTGGACCTGTGAGATCAATATGACCAGCTCAATCTTCCTCTCCTTGGATTTGTTGGTGGCCTTCAAGTGCTCAGACTTGGTGAAAATGCCATTGATATGAATTGTCTTAGTTGGCGGCTAGTTTGTCTTAGTCGAAATTGCCTTCTTTCACCAGCTTTTCTAGGTAGTTCCTCCAAGTGTAGCATTCGTTGGTTGTGTGACTAGGTCCTCGATGGAATGTGCAATACCCAGTGTGGTCTAACTTGGAAGTATCTTCCTTTGATTGCTTTGGCAACTTGAACCATGGTTCGCTCTTGATGTCGCAGAGGATTTGGTGGATCGAGATCGAAAACTTAGAGTAGTTCTTGGACGTTGGGCCTTCTTTAGTCGAGGATCGGTCTCTACGCTTGGCCTCATGTCTACTTTTGTTGTTGTACTGTTTCCCGTCCTCATTTTTTTGAGCTACTGCCGATTCTTTTCAAGGCTACTCGGGTGCCTTTTCTGCTCACCGAACCTCTCTTAGAGTGCATACTTCTCTACCAGAGTGAATGAGTCTGCTAGAGTTAGATCTTCTTTCATGATTAATTCTCTGAATAGCGGGTGGTCTACTGTGAGTCATTTTTGAAAGGCTGCACTAACTATCGAGTCATTGCAACCGACTATCTTTGCCTTCTCTACTTTGAACGTCTTCACATAGGATGAATACTCTTTGGTGAAAACTTATTCTTCTTGATAGGGCGATAGGATGAATACTCTTTGGTGAAAACCAAAAAAAGCTCGTCGAAACTCTAGATGGATTCTGGTAGCAAGGTGCGAAAAAAATCTTATGCCTCGACTTGTAAAGTGGGGGCTAATATCTTGCACATGAGAGCGTCGTTGTTCCGATAGAGGATCATTGTGTTTCGATAATACTTTAGGTAGTTCTCCGAGTCTCATCTCATTTGAAGGATGTGAAATGTGGCATGTTAAATTTACGTGGAGGCTCTACCTACTCGATCTCGTTTGTGAAGAGTGACCTGCTTATGTTGGCCATGTCTTGTCGGAACGCCTCGTCAATGACTTTATTGAACTGGAAATTGCATAATCGTTGGGTCAAGAGTTTCTCTACTTTTTCCTGGATTTGTCTTTGCTGGGGTAGCGGAGCTATCGGTTACCCCTGGTTATAACTTATTGGTCTAGGCTGCTCTTCTATTTGGTATATTACTCACAGGCTGCCGGTTGAACTTGGGCCGAATTGAGTGGCTACTTATCTTCATCCGCCATGTAACCTACTCCAATGTGAGGTGGATGATGCTCCTTGCGAGCCTAGCCGTAAATGAACACTACACCTATAAGGTTGCTCATGTTGATTATCAGAGTGTGGCCTTAACCGTAAATGTATACTCATCCGTGGGCTTAACTTATAGTGAACGTTCCTCCGTGCGCTAAGACGAGAGTATACGCTATTTCGGAGGCCTAGTCAGGAGTGTACATTGCCAGAATGTTAGTTCGTGGCTGGTCGATGGGCTACTTGTCGGGAAGCCATTGTCCTGCTTTAGAACACCTCGTCTGGGGCAACTACATCTCGGTGCACTGCAAAAGCTGATTCACCAAGGTCGACTGTTGCGCGACAGTGCTTGTTAACTCTATGACTTGTTAGGACAAGTGTTATTCGTCATTTGGGTTGGAAGAGCTTGGACGGTATGCATCTCATTGAGTAATGGAAGTGTAATGGACTCCGAGCGTGAGATTTGAGTTAGGATATGTCAAATCCGTAAAAAAATGGTGTGAAAATACCCCCGGTTTAATCATTGGTCTAGAAATCCGAAGCTAAGACGGTTGAACTGGTCTTGGACCAGTTTGGACTACTAGGTAGACTACTGGTTAGATCGCGAGAGCAGAGCTGGTCGCCAGAGTGGATCGAACCACTAGTGTAGGCTGAGCCACTGGAATGCACGTGCGCTGGGCCCCTTCTCCTCTCAGCGCGACTTAGGCTTGCATGGCATCTTGGGCCTGCAAGTCTTGGGCTACTGCCTTAGCAGCTATGGTTACAATTTGAGCCCCTCATGCTAGGCGGTGCTGGGCTTTCTAGTGGCACGAGCCTGGGCTCGCTGTTGCAAGGTGGCTTGGGCCTGGGCTTGTAGCTGCAAGCTGACGCCTTCACCATGGACTTAGTTCTCGCCATGAGCTACCACGATGGCTACTACTGTGGTGGTTGCCGGTTGCATAGCCACGGTGATGCCGCTCTACTTGTCGTCGCGTTGAGCTTCATTAATCGTCTTGGTGGGGCTACATTGCGTCCTCCATCATTTGATCCGGATCTTTGAACGTAGGAAGTTCTTGGTCATGGTTTTCTCATTTCTCATCATTGTACTTCTCTTTTACGTTTATTCAAAGAATTAAAAAATTCTAAGAATAAACGAGAAACGAGAAACTTTGAATGCGAGAGTCTTCTTTAAGCATATGAATCAAACTTTCAATGAAGGCACCAATCTATGGACGTAAATTTATGTCGTATGCTCCTTTGATGAAAATGCACCTGTAAAATAATAACACCTATGATTATGGCCAAAAGCCTTACGCGCACGATGAATAGGGGGCTTTGGCCAAAAAATCTCTGATGCCAAAGTTAGAATTCTGAAGAGAATGTGTTTAGGAGTTTGTGGGTAACAAATGACTTAGGTTTTTAGTGGGATAATAGGGCTATCTAATGGGAAGTGACAGACCCTATTTAGAGAATAGTGGCCAGCCATATATAGTGTAATTGGGTGAATAATTGCAAGATATTATGTGAAATAATATCTTGCAATTAACAGGGCAATTAATCCTAAATTAAATAGGAAATTTTGGGAGTTACCTTTTGAATAAGGATTTGATGAGAAGTGATGAGAGGGATTTGAATAAATACCATTTTGATCACTTTTGGCTCTTCCTTGATCAGCCGTTATTGTCCGTTGCATGAGCCTGGGAAT
Source organism: Pyrus communis (assembly GCF_963583255.1). Classification (NCBI taxonomy): domain Eukaryota; kingdom Viridiplantae; phylum Streptophyta; class Magnoliopsida; order Rosales; family Rosaceae; genus Pyrus; species Pyrus communis. The sequence goes on from NC_084819.1 coordinate 14,707,773, forward strand.
CCCATTGTGTCTCAACGGTAATGTTGTCCTTTTTACTCACCAGTCCGCGTGTCACCTCCATAACTTTCTTGATTAGTTTTTGCTCCACAGTGAACATTGATCAGTGAGGGGTGTATCCCAAAAATGACAATTTAGCACTATTCTAAAAATCCCCACCTAGGCTAGGTGGCTGGCCACCACTCCGATTAATGCCTAGGCGTTTGAAAATTAGGAAAGGGCACTTAAACCTATTGAGGTGCTTGCCTAGACCACTTAGGCACCCGCCTAGCCCACCCATACCTGCCTAGGCACCTGCTTAGGTTGTGACTCACTTAGACAGAAAATAGATAACTTTCATTTTGCATTTTATTTTTTTCAATAAATTATAAGAGACTTGTTGAATACTTAAATGAACACACATTGTATGCTTGTTCTTCATGTTTTCATTATTCCAATACTTCATAATATATATGTCTTTCTATTTTGTAGTTTATGATGAAATTATATATATTTGAAGTATAAACACACTTATTTTTAACGAAATATAATGAATTTACTTAAATCCGCCTAGTCTGCCTAGACCTCACCTAGAAGCCTAAGCACTAGCTAGGCCCCAGCAATAATGACAATTTAAGAAATATAAGATGATGATGTGAGGACCAAAGATATGTAACGAGTGTTCTAGTTCCGATAAATACATCATAGAAGTAGCAGCTAGCGTTGGATTTGGTTCAACTGTTGAGGCAGCCTCAGCCTTGTGGTAGAAAATAGATAACATAAGACCGAAACTTATCCTTTTCAATTCTACCATTTGTTCATTTTCTACTTTAAACATAAACACTTGTAGAATCTATCGAATCCAATCTTATGATTGATTGGAAAACAAAAATATGCAATATAAATAGAAAATTGTAGCTGAAACACATTTTAGAAAAGGAAATGAAATTCATGAAGAGGCATTTCCATTTTAAGCCTTTAAAAGGTAGACAATTCCAAAAAGTAAACAAGGAGTAAAACCAATTAATAATCGGTCGGATCGGTTAACAGCTTTGCCATAAGTGTTCCAGTTCCAATGAATTTAGGTATCTGGGCAGAGAGATTTAAGTATGCACATGCTCTAGTTTTTTCTTCATTTCTAACCTCATATGAACCTTCCGAAATATCGATTTCATACTTAATTCGTCAAAAATAAATTTTCTCAATCAGTGTGCTTATAATTTTAGAGTTTTGTTCTACAATAGGGGCGAGATTTGAGAGTTGAAGAAGATAAATAATCTTGAAATATACGTGTTTGTTGACCCTAAAATCTACCAAGCCTAATTAATAAGCTAACTACGTCATTCGGTTGTGTGTGGGGTGTGCCAACTCGTCAGCCCAGTTCGGTCGGGGAGTAAAATATGTTGATGTGGCGTTGGACGCGCTGCTAACTTCTTGATCTTGCAACTACAGCCGAGGAAGGAACATGTCTCAGCCTTCGAGTTCTAGAGCCTAAAGACAAGGTTGCGAGTTATGCGAAGTTCAATTTCAAATTCGGCTTCCAATGTGCCGAATGTAGTAACCTGGTAACACCTCACTTCGCCGGGAAGGCTGATGAGATGACCTCTACCAATAAGGACTTGGAAATCCTTGTTGACCGAGACTTGGATAAATAACCAGTCGGTCTCGAAGCAGTGTTGTCTATCCAAACTAAAGATGTCACCGGTTGCCTTTACAGTGCTGTATATCCAACTGAAGATGTGTTGGCAAGAAGAACGGGGGAGAGGATAAAATCTCAAGGTTGTTAAGAAGCTTTGCACATGGTAATTTGTGTGTTGATTTGAAGGGTCTTAAATGTTGCCTACAACTTTGTATTTATAGTGGCTGTATTTTGATTACGCCACGTTGTTCCTCCCATGCTGACTATTTTTCAAATGTAAACCCATTAGATGGCGATGCTTTTTCCAACCAAAACTTTGTTTCCCGAGTTGTATGCACATATACATCCATGCAATTTTGTAAAGAATTGCAATTCAATTACAATTCTTACACCCACCCATCATCTGGTCGCTCATCTCCTCCAACGCATGCATCATAATCCTGTGCATGCACGAAGCCAAATAATATTTCATGATGAAACCACGTGCTTGATAACAAGAAGTCACGTGGGCTTGTCTCTGCCTTAGATGTTGCATGCATGCATATCTCCATGCAATCTTCATTAATTAAAATGAAAAATCACAAACCAACTCAATTTGATCGTGAATCAATCCAATCATCACATGCTGCATGCTTCTCAAACCAGATATGATTAGTTCAATCTCTTATCCAAGCGAAAAGGGAATGCCTTTGTAGACTTTCACAATTCTCGCACCATGTTAATCCCATTTAATCCATCATGGTCTCCTCAGACTCAAAAAAGATCTTTGTCAAGATAATTACCATGATTAAAATTAATAGTAATATATCAAGAAAAATCTGTTTAGTTTTGGAGTCATCCAATGGTTTCAATGCAATAGGCTAATAATGTAAAATCAGGTCCAAACATTACCCCCTAATTTCCTTGAGCTTTGGCTCATAAGCCGAATGGTTAAAGAAATTACTCGTCAATGCCCAGCAAAATGCCACTGATTCGCCGGAAAAATCTAGCTCGGCAATAATCTGGATCGGACCTTCTAGTGGAAATGTTGATGACTTGGTGTGCTGTCAAATAATGACAGCTGCACAAGAAGAGTACCTTGAACTAGGACTAGGGGTATCTCACTGAAGGAACTCCAACTACACCTACACAAATGCGCCCCCCAGTTTCCTTGAGCTAATTTTCCCTTATAGACGTAACCGAACTTCCTTTCGAATCAGCCCGTCGAGCTCGGCAAATACAAATCATGATTTTCAGACTATAGGAACGCACCTAGCCCAAATCGTGACAAACTAACTTCGGCCAACAAAACACCCCACAATGCTTTTCGCCGAGCTCGCTAAATTTTCTTTTATTCGGCCAAATCTCTATTGTGGGGATCCCAGCGGAATTGCAAAAACACCACTAGACCACGTGGTCTTGTTGAATTAGAAAAGCAGCAAGGCATCAATTGTTCTTCTTCAGCGAGGCTTAAAAATGAATAAGCCTCATGCCTAGTTCAGCGACTTCCACTTAGTATCTGTTATTGACAAAAGCATGGTATTTTCTCGGTCGAGGCGTACATAGGACAAAAAATATTGTCGAGTTCATCGAACACCCATCAAGTCAACGAACACACATCAAGCTTTTCATTCGTCTTCTTTTTGAGGTGGTGCGTCAAAAACAATAGTCACCGAGTGATCTCTGTTTTTTTATTGATGACCAACCATTTTGGCTAGCCTTTTACTGTAGATATGCAATGCTATGGAAAAGGCCCCATGATTTTACCATGATAACTTGTGCCGAGCACCAGCTCATGCTCGGCCAAAAAAAAAACATTCGTCCTATATTATCTAGTGCATGGCTCAGTTGAGACTCTATCGCCGAGTTCAGCAAGTACATGTCATAAAAATGTCGATTATGACAACAAATTTTCTTTGTTGAAAATGGTCATCGGTACGTAGACAACAGAAGTTAGCTAAACGGCCAAGAATTGATCAGAACAAGCTTTCAAATGTTCAAAAAAAAGTTGGCACATTGTCTCGGCCATCTTCTTCATCCAGTCGAAAAAGAAAGGGAAATAAAGCCCAGGAAGAAAAACCAATCTTTTGGTATAATAAAATCACCACTATACCACTAACATCTTCCTGATTCTAAATCTGTTGGAACTTGGACCTTTCATTCCCCACATTCTGACCATACAATGGGAATCATTTGAATGCCACCAAATGACTTTTTCCTTGCAAAAATGGCACCATATAGATATTCATTTTCATGGCACCATCGAAAGTACAATGCACATAGCAAGCTAGCAGTGTCTACCCCTTATTTTCTTGGCATCGGCTCATATAGTCGAATGGTTAAGAAAATAATGTATTCATTATATATATATATATATATTGGCAAACGAAAATAAAAGTGGCCAATCCATGAGAAGGAGGAGGCCAACGGTGCTTTATTTCGAGCTGAGATATTTTGATATCAACATTTTCTATTTGATTTTGATCTAAGCCGAATAAAGAATCATCTCTAAATACTTTTGTCTTGGCAAAATTTTTTTATTTTTGGCTGTCGAATGTATTGAAAAATTAATCTTCCGGTGCATAATTATTTCACCAATTTCGACTTTTAACTCAAGCAACTTAGCCGAATGAGATTTAGATTTCTCCATATCGGCCTTATCACCAATAATCATATCAATTGGCGTAGTTTTTTGGGCTAGGCCTATGTCTCGACCTTGTTCGTCATTGGAGTATTCCTTTGATGAATCATTTTATGAGTCAATTTTTGTATTTTGCTCAGAAACTTGAACTTTTTCTTCTAGGCCTACCAAACTTTCAGTCTCAACCAAAAAACTAGGTGGCCTATCTTTTTCTTCAGCCAAATTAACAATTTTCTTAGGTTGATGTTTGATTGCGGCCGAAGCGGAAAATTGCCCCCCGGTCTTTTGAACCAACCATTCTTCAAATGGAATCGATTTGAACCTAAGACCAAAAGGCGTTTTCTTATCGAGCCACTCATAAAATCGAGCTCCGAGTAATTAATAAGCTAACTACGTCATTCGGTTGTGTATGGGGCGTGCTAACTCCTCGGCCGAGGAGTAAATATGTTGACGTGGCATTGGGCGCGCTGCTAACTTCTTGATCTTGCGACTGCGGCCGAGGAAGGAACACATCTCGACCTTTGAGTTCTAAAGCTTGAAGACAAGGCTGCTAGTTCTGCGAAGTTCGATTTCAAATTCGGCTTTCAGTGTGCCGAATGTAGTAACCTGGTAACACCTCACTTTGCCGGGAAGGCTGACGAGATGACCTCTACCAATAAGGACTTGGAAACCCTTATTAACCGAGACTTGGATAAATAACCAGTCGGTCTCAAAGCAGTGCTATCTATCCAAATTGAAGATGTCACCGGTTGCCTTCACAGTGCTGTCTATCCAACTGAAGATGTGTTGGCAAGAAGAAGGGGGGAGAGGATAAAATCTCAAGGTTGTTAAGAAGCTTTGCGCATGGTAATTTGTGTGTTGATTTGAAGGGTCTTAAATGTTGCCTACGACTTTGTATTTATAGTGGCTGTATTTTGATTACGCCACGTTGTTCCTCCTATGCTGACTATTTTTCAAATGTAAACCCATTGGATGGCGATGCTTTTTCCAACCAAAACTCTGTTTCCCAAGTTGTATGCACATATACATCCATGCAATTTTGTAAAGAATTGCAATTCAATTACAATTCTTACCCCCACCCATCATCTGGTCGCTCATCTCCTCCAAAGCATGGATCATTATCTTGTGCATGCACGAAGCCAAATAATATTTCACGATGAAGCCCAGTTCATCACAGACTGGGCAAAAGTTATCAAGGGCAAAATCAAAAACAATGTACCTTATGCACGTTGCCCAACTTTATTGGGTTGGTTTTCTGTTTGAGTTTTGCTTAACCATTAAATAAAGTTATATGAGTTATATATATATATATATAAAAAGATTTAAATATTGGAGGCCCTTATCATTAAGAGAAAAGAGAGGGGTGGACAAGAGGAGAGATGAGAGAGAGAGAGAGAGAAAGAAAGAGAGAGAGGGGGGCCAAGAAGAGGAGCGAGGGAGAGAAAAGAAAAAGACACTCTTATTGGGATAGTTTTATTGGATTTTGTCCTCATCATTAAATAAATTTATTAGGAAGCTTTTGGTTAAAATTCAAAATTTTAAACCATTTTCATTTTTTTAAATTATTTGGGTGTTGGAAACGGTTCACAAACCGTCTTTTATTGTTAGATCAAATCCAATGGTTGGGGTTAAAACCTAAATTTTTAGCCGAGGAAATTTAGGTTTTAACCCAAAAATGGTTTTTCTCCTCCAATACTCTTGACTTAAAATTTTAGCTCGATGTTATTAAAGAATGAATTGGGGATAATTTTGTTTTTCAATAACTTTTTGAAAATTAAAATTTATGTAGATTATCAATCTTACAACAATTACTAATACAAATGTTTTACCCCATTTGATTCGTTTGGAATAGGAAAAAATAGTTTGGAAGTGGGTAGAAAGAAAAATTGGAAGAATTGTATGAGGAAGGTGAATTTTTTGGATGTTTGAACAAATACATAGGTATTTATAGAGTTTTTTGCTGAATTTTGATTTAAATAATTTTTTTAATTGTTTTAGTTGTTGAATTTTATTTTGTGCCATTAGACATTTCGTTTTTTACTATAAGATTTGATTTGGAGGCCAACAAAGCTGTCAAAGGTGGGTCCCACCGGCCGCAGCTCTGTCACATGTGGAACTTAGGGCGCGTCTGTGCACCAAGCGTGCATTTTCTCCTTGTGCGTGAACGCAAAATGGTGGGCTAGAAATATAGAGGTTTGGCCTATTGTTTGGGCTAAATATGCCCAAATTTTAGGTTGTATCCCAAAACTTGTTTTAGGTCCAGTGATTGGAGATGATTTGGGTAGGTTTAACACCTAATTTTAAGTTTTAACCCAATTATTAGAATTGATTTTAGTGGTGGCTATTTATCATTAGGAGATTGCTTCTCATCGTCTGCAATCCAAGGAGACATAGCCTATACCTACACTACACACATAATATTTGACAGTAAAATGAACAAAGCTTACGCACAAAACATACGTAGAAAAACCAGACCTTGGTTGCCACTTTCCACCGAGTCAGCTTCTTAGTCTTCTGTCTCATGGTCGTCAAGAAGATGAAAAATTTAAGTGAAAAAAATGTGGAAATAAGGATATTATTAATTAATCAAGTTGAACATTCAGATTGTATTTACGTCTCAAATAATAAAATTGTTGGAAGTTTAGAAGACGAACTTTCCCCACCTGCTACATAAGACTCAACCAAAGATCTTTTACGTGTGCGAACTTTTAAGGGTCTTCCAGTATTTTTATTGTCTGGGTATATATAATTTCAATTTCTCACCAAATCATCAACCACGTAAAGTTGATACATATAAATGAGGAGGCTACAACAAGGATTAAGCTTAGAGTATTTAGTTTTGCTTTTAATACCAATAGTTTCGTTGAACAAAGACAAACGAAATTGTTGATTCCATAGAAGAATTTCTTTATTAACCTAACCTTAGTTGACAAAATTAAAATAGTTCTCTCTCATAATTTTTGAATGTCCCTGCATTACCAAAGGTGGTGGCAGTGACAGTTTTATTTTTTCGGTTAATTTAAGATTTTTTTGATGTGAAATTCGTAGTTGTTAGTATAGTGTGATGTGTTAATCTATTGAATATCGTTATACATATATATATATATGTATGTATTAAAAAAGACATTGATTGTGCTTGTGCTTGTAGAATTCAAAACTCTAAAAATTCCAATTTCCAGTACTGACTTTTGCAATTGTATGGGGCATCATATGTCGAATTAGTAAATCTATTGGCATATGATTGTTGGAAATTTTTTGATAGCTTAATTAATTAACAAACTAATAACGAATTTGAGTATGACCTGAGGATTAAAATAAGGTTGACCGTATCTGTTATGTGACCATTTATGTCTACTACCACATAATACAACCCCTTCCAGAAAATTTGTTTAATTTCTGGGATTTTAATCGGTCAAAGATGGAATGTACGCGTAGTGGTTGAGGGTTTCATCGAAAGGTCAGCTGCGATGGATGGGTTCGAAGCAATACAGCGGCGACATGATCATAAGATGTTGTCAACTTATTGAAAAGTCTTGGAAATTGATAGAGCTCCCTCTCCAAGAAACAAATACCAATTCATTGTTACTTAATACACTGAAACAAGACTAATGTTATTCATACCATATTTTTATGTCACATTTTCATATCACCTTAAGTGGCATTTGATGTGGACAACCACATCATTTGAAAATTTTACAAAACCCAAAGAAATGAAGGAGAAAGACTCATCGTATACCACAATCATCATTTAATTAACTAGTTTTTCTTAATTATTAGTTTATGAAGTAATGAACTAAATTTAAAAATATGATTAATTCAAATGATGTGGCTGTCCACATCAAATGTCACATAAGGTGGTATGAAAATATGGTACAAAAACATGGTATGAATAGCACTACTCCTGAAACAAACTTTATAGTTGGAGTAAACTGCCGATCTCTCCCCTAAACTTTCATTTAGTTTTTGATTCCCCCCTAAACTTGGAAAATTAAGGACTTAAATTAATTTTTTTGGCCAATTTCCCCCTACTATTAGTTTTCCATAGATTTCATCCAAATTAACGTTAATTCTTATTACGTGCACACCACGTGACTCTCCTTTGAGGACAAAAGTGTCACTTCGCTAGACCTTCATACACAAAAGCTATAGAATCACACAGATTTGCATAGGGTGACATTCTAGAAATCTAAGGTTTTCAATTATTTTAAAAATTAAAGCAACCGAACTACCCTACCCTCACATGTTGTGCGCATGCTTCCATTTAACAAAAATTTAGATGGAATTAATGAAAAACTAACATCAAGGAAAAATTGACCAAAAAAATTAGTTTAAGTCCTTAATTTTTCAATTAATTATTTCCTCATGCTTGCATTACTTTCTCTGTTTTCTATCTCTTGTTTTATTATTTCATACTCCAAATATACAATATATCCCATATCATGTTGGTTTATTAAAAAAAAAAAAAAAAAAAAAAAACCCCCGTTTCTAAAATGAAAAAAACAACACCAAAAAGTTATATATATGTTGTTACTCTCTAAATTCTATTATGGATTAATACCAATCTTGAAAAAATGAGATATTTCATGCCAACGTGATCATTGGGGATTAAGATGTTCCAATTGTGAAAATGAGCTCAACAAATTAACAAATTCAATCCCTGCCACATCAGTGATAGTAACGTATCATTCAATCCAGTTGATAGAATGGGATAAGGAATGAAGGTAAAGAGCGAAATAACAGTAGAGGAATAAGAAATAAATTTTGTATAGAGTACTCAGGGACTTAGCTAAATGCAAATAGGTATTTGCATTCAGCGACCTTACTTGATGTACAAGCCGGATAGAAATCAGTTAATAGAATGGGATGAGTATTGAAGGTAAAGAGCAAGATAATAGTATAGGAATAAGAAATAAATTTTGTATAGAGTACTCGGGACTTAGCTAAATGCAATAAATTTAATGACCATACTTGATGTACACGCATTTCCGGATAGAAATTAGTAATAAACCTTTTCATTTCATAAGCACTGAGAAATCATCCTAAATTAAATAGAAGAAAAAACTATATACTTACACAAATGGCACACGACCTTGCCCACTTTATCGAGAAGATGTAGTCTTACAAGGTTTACATTGAGAAATATTCAACTTAAAGTTCGTCAGCCTGTAAAGTGTAATTTGGACACGGTCAAAATGATGTTATTCAACATGGTTGGTTTACTTGAAGAACCAAGTTTCCGCCTTGTGTTCATATCTTTATGCTAGCATTCTCTGACGAGTCACCAATTTAATCAAACTGTTAACCGCGTCTGTGATACTAAAGTCATTTTGTATGTCGGTATGTTTAACATTTCAAAGTCCTTGACAAAACAAATGCAAATTTATTGGATAATTTTCCACGCAATTGTGGAAATAATGGGCCGGTTAGCAACTACTTTCCAAATGCCTATATAAACATAGCATATATCGACCTCTAAGATATCACAAGAGTAATACAATATTCCACAACAATAGACAATTCTCAAACTTCTCATTTCCCCTTTGAGCTAGCTCTTTTAATTTGTTCCCCATATGGCACGCTTAGCCTTTGTGCTAGCTTGTGCTCTAGCTCTATTGGCTTCCTCAGTAGCCTCTGGTGCAATTGTTGAGCATTCTTTTAATGTAAGTCTTGCCTCAATTTTGGGTAGCTCATTAATGTTTTTAGAATGGCTAAAAATGCATTATAACGTTTAAAAATACTTTTGATTCAATTTGACCTAAAAAATGAAAGTATTTTTGGGTCATAGAAGCAGTTTTAGAGACAATTTCAAACGAGCCATTTGGCAACCTTATTTTATCATGCATATTTCCTCACCAATTATTTGAATGTTTCCTTTGAATAATAGAAGTCATGATATTTTTATTTTTTTCTATTGTTTTCAGGTGAACAACCTGACTGTTAGCCGACTATGTCAGAATCAATCAATTACTGTAGTAAATGGAAGTTATCCAGGACCAGCCATATATGCACGAGATGGAGACACACTTATTGTCCACGTTTTAAACCAATCGCCCTATAACATTAGTATTCACTGGTAAATACCAATTATCCAAAAATCATTTAACAACCCCCAAGGGGAATTTTGAGTTATGTTTTGCTCAGGTTGTATAGTTTCTGTCTTAATGCAGGCATGGAATCTTTCAACTTCTAAGTCCATGGGCGGATGGACCTGTATATGTAACTCAATGCCCTATACGCCCCGGACAAAGTTATACTTACAAATTTAATATCACCGGACAAGAAGGCACCCTTTGGTGGCATGCCCACATTTCGTGGCTCCGCGCAACCGTCCACGGAGCGCTCATAATCCACCCAAAAGTTGGTCGATCCTTCCCCTTCCCCAAGCCCGCCAAAGAAGTTCCCATCTTATTAGGTAAGGATTAAACTATACCATTCAACTTACTTAACGTTAATCGTAATACGCACTTTAAATTTTAATTTTGATGACTAGCTAATTATATGTTAACTGTTCGATGGAATTGTAGGAGAGTGGTACAATGGCAATGTGGTCGACATTGAGGAAGAGGGCCTATCTAAAGGAATTGCTCCTAACATTTCAAATGCTTACACCATCAATGGACTTCCTGGCGATCTCTACGACTGCTCTCAAAATCGTACGTGACCATGCATGCAAGCATGCATACACGTAAATTTATGAATATAGTTTATGTGTTATTTTTGCATGATGAATATTAACAAAGTGACATCAAATTATCAGAAACATATCAACTAAGTGTGGTGAGAGGAAAGACCTACTTGCTACGCCTAATCAATGCTGGACTCAATACCCAACTCTTCTTCAAGATAGCCAATCACAAGATGACAGTTGTCGCCATCGACGCCACCTACACCACTCCTTATGTTACCGACGTGGTGATAACCGGACCCGGTCAGACCACCGACGTTCTTGTTAAATTCAATCAACCTATTGGATCTTATTACATGGCCGCCACTCCGTACGCTAGCGCTAGTGACACCATCGACTTTGATAACTCGACCACCAGAGGCATCATCGTCTACAAGAGCTCCAATTCATCAACACCCATTATGCCCTTAATGCCCAACCCTCACGACACGCCATTGGCCCACAAGTTCCTCACGAATCTCACCAGCCTCGCCGGAGGACCCCAATGGGTTCCAGTCCCACTCAAGGTGGACGAGCACATGTTCGTGACAATCGGCGTCAACTTGGAGATGTGTCCAGAAAACGCCACATGCCAGGGCCTATTCAATAACCGAATGTCCGCAAGCATGAGCAACGAGTCATTCGTGCTCCCAAGCAATACATCCATGCTGGAAGCACAGTTTCACAATGTGAGCGGGGTTTACACCAGAGACTTTCCTAACGAGCCTCTAATCAAATTTGACTACACGGACACAAACATCAGTCTCGACCTATCGTTGATATACGCACCAAAATCAACCAAGGTCAAGACGTTGAAGTTCAATTCAACGGTGGAGATGGTGCTTCAGAACACAGCATTTTTGGCCATCGAGAACCACCCGATGCATCTCCACGGCTTCAATTTCCACGTGTTGGCACAAGGGTTTGGAAATTACGACCCGATTAATGACCCCAAAAAATTTAACTTCGTTAATCCGCAAATACGTAACACAATTGGTGTGCCAGTCGGAGGATGGGCTGTGATCAGGTTTCAAGCAAATAATCCTGGTTAGTTTTCTTAATCTACTCATTAATTAATTTTCTTTGTATTTTAATGTATTATAAACATTTCATTTCTGATTATTTGTTTTAAACTCTTGTTTCAGGTATATGGTACATGCACTGTCATTTGGACGTTCATCTACCATGGGGACTGGGAATGGCTTTTGAGGTTGAAAATGGACCGACACCAGAATCTACTTTGCCTCCACCACCACTTGATTTGCCTAAATGTTAGAAGGTGTTCAGAAGAGACCTCAAAATATTCTTTCATTTTGTATTGTTTAAATTAACTTACTTTCATTCGTTTGGTTACAAATAAATAACTTTGTAATAAAAGTAGTCACAAATGTATTGTGTAAGTTGGTCATCATTATTTGACTAAAATCGTAAAAAATTATTTAATTACAAATTTTTTTTTTTTTTTTTACTCAAAGATTGATTTTACTAGATTTCTATGAGAATTGTTTACATCTCCCACCAAAATATTGAATATAAAATCCGTACCAATACAATCCTAAGAACGGTTTCCCACATGCTTAGAAACTAAGGATGCTACAGCATGCGCAGCGTGATAGCTTTTGTTGAGGGAGTACTTGAATGCAATAGACTGCAAAGATTTTGGGCAAGGCTCCAAACATCATGAATCAAACCTTCCAACATTGCATCTGTTTGAGTGGAAATTTAATGATTGGGCTTAGTAGGAGTGAAGGTCCAGGAACACAAAAGCCAAAAGGAAACTGGGCTCGGATAAGTCGATAGTCCAGAAAGAATTTAAAGGCATAGGCCATATGCCTATGTGAGGAAACCATACTCTACCCTTTGTAGTCATAGATACCCCATAGAAAGCCATCTTTTTGTCAATTTTAGAAGCTCTGCTACCTTCCCCTAGTATTGTAGTATCGAATCCCTTTAGGAACCCCTATTTATATTTCATTTTCCAGAGTCTACAAGTTGAATCTTGCCCGACAAGGTTATAATATTGCCCAAGTCTCTTTTGTTTGTGTTCATATAGATTAGATGTGTTGTTTAATGCATATTACTTTGTGTTTTTAATCGTTTCAAATGATCTTCATCCAAAGTTATGGTTAATCTGGCTAAGTTAATCAATCTTGTTTCTTTAGTGTTAACTGTAATCAAAGGAATGGTTGAAAGGGCTTTGAACTCCCATTATTTGAACATATGATATTATGAGTTAAAAGTCCTTGTTTACAAGGCAAGAAAAAAACTTTATACAGACTCAACTCATCTGTGACAATCCATTGATAATCAAGAAGTCTAAATAACTTGTGGCGCAAGTAATCAACTCAATTCATAACTAAACAACAATTTGCTATACAAAGATAACAGTGGCATGCTCATATCCTTGTTAGTTTTTATTGTGAGTCTCAAGGCCTAACAAATACCCCACAAAGGCATCATTCAAACTAACTGCAAACTCATCTTGTAGCACACCAAGCAGCAAACCTTGCACGACAGGCAAGAACCCCGGGGAGTTATGTAAGGGACAGATCCAGCCCGAACAGCATCTGTATCCATCTCCTTGTTAAGCATCTGCAAAACCTTCGCATCTGTTTCAATCTCAGAGGGTTGAATGCCTCTCACGACACATTCCTGCAGCGCTGCCCCAAATGCAGTGGTCTCCGCCTGCTGCATCTTGAAAGTATAGGTCCCCAGCACCGCCAATAAAGTGCAGAATGCCAGCAAACTTAGGTCTTTGACTTTTGATTCCAGGCTGCATCACAATTCACTTTTAACGTCCCAAACTTAGGTCTTTCTCATCTCTTGATCTTGCCCGCTAACTTCAGCTCAGCAGCTTCTGTTTTAGTTACCCGCGCCTCATTCAGGTTCTTAAGAGCCTCCCTGTATTCCATTATCCTTTCTTTACATATTTCCATCGCTTCAAGCGGTGACTTGAGGATTCCTTGAAATACCATTTCATTTCATTTCATTTTCAGATTCTCCAAAGTCCAAAGATAATCTCCTGCAAAATTTCCTTGTGTTTACTTGATTGAAGGTTGCTGCAAAGCTGATTCCAGCAAGCGATGAAATCGCAGCCATCCAATGTGGATAAGTCGCGTTGCAGAGGGTTGCAGAACCAAAAAGCTCGACTAAAATCACACTGGAATAATAGGCGAGTCTCAGTTTCAGTCGGATTCCTGCAAAGAGCACAACTATTATCTACGTTCGTGAGCCTTCTTCGGAGGTTATTTCTCACAGCAAGAGAATAATTGGAGCATCTCTACCGAAAAAATTTTAGTTTTGCCTGGTACCCTCATTTGCCAAAGTTGCTTCCAAGTCTGGCACTTCAAATCCCCGTTGCTGCTGCATCCAATTCCCTTTTTTCCTAGTCTTATCGGAATGATCACCATTTTTGGTGTAATGCCAAATTACTCTATCTTCGCATCCAGTACTACTGATGGGTAGACCAAGTATCAATTCTGCCTCGTCTTTTTTAAAACAGCGCTGGAACAAATCAATCTTCCAAGCACACAAATTCCAATCAATTAACTCATGCACCATCGTTAGCACCAGAGGACGTGGCAACCTGATTTTTCACAAGGGGTGTGCTATCCACACACCCATTTTTACTTCTCACACATCCCTTGTTAATTTATGTCCGTTGATCTTCTTCATTTCATCCAATCTGACAGCCAAAAATTAGAAAGATGTGTGAGAAGTAAAAAGGGGTGTGTGGATATCACACCCCTTTCACAAAATGACCTGATAGTTTTTGTTTATTTAATTACGTTATTTCTGATCTCTTTTTCTTCCAATAAAAATAAAGTATTTATGACTAGGCTAGTAATTTTATTTTTTATGAGTAAGTGGAATGTCTCGTGTTTGACTCACATAAATGACAATAACATTTAATATTTGTGTGTGTATGTGTGTTTTTTTTCCGTCAAAATATAATATTTGACAAAACATGCCTCTTCTTAGACCTACTCCAACCCTTAGAGTAAAACTCAAATTTTATGTTATAAACATATCCCAACTTGCTCCAACCCTTGGGGTAAATATGAGTTTTAACGCATAACTCATTTCTGGGGCAATTTTAGGGCAGGATTCCCCTCTAGGTTAGTAAGGCTGGCCCACCATATATGTGTATTATTTTTAATTTTATACTTATAAATTCATTAAATCCAACGGTTAAAATCTACTATAGTCAAATCCAACGGTATAAAAGAAAAATCTAACGCTCCAAATTTAAATCCAACAGCTAAAGTAATTAAAATCTTAAATACTTTTAAGTTTAAATGTTCATAAAATTAAATTATGATAGTCTACATAATTTTTTTTTAAAGTTACTTTAAGAATTTAACTCAAAGAATTTAGATTTTAATAATCTCAAACTAAAAATTTAACCCAAAATAGTTTAGATTTTAATCTAATAATTGGAGATGAACTTAGAATGAATTATCCCCACTGGAATATCATTTTTTGGAAAGGAAAAAAAAGTCATATATGAACATCATTTGGATTTCTCTCTAGGCTGTATTCCCTTTTTGAGAAGCAGTAAATGTTCTGAAACTCTGAATCGTATTGAGCCCCTAAATCCAGATTCCAGGCTTCTGCACTATCAGAGATTTGGGCTGCCCATCACAACAGCCTCCACATAATAGTTCCTATTATAAAAATGTAGAAAATCTTGAGTTTAAAAACTTATAAACGAACAGCCGTTAATAATATTTATGAGAATTGCATTCCCTCTAATCTTCTTTTAATAAATCCTGACTTTATCCTATGTATAACACGCTAACAAACATGAGCGTGACTACGTACAATTATTATTCTAACTGACAATATAATTTGATTTTACAAGCATTAACCATTTCTCCTGTATGTGAGTAAGTTGTGTCCTTATTGCCCAAGTTGACTTCGAAATGAGTCATGGCATATTGTTATGATTGCCTTGATCACATTGCTGGGTCGATTTCCATTTGTGGGGTGGACTTACTCACCTCTCTAATAACAATGATGAGAAACAGCGATTCAAATAACATTATTAGTTCAAATGTGCGCCTTTTTTTACCTCATCTACTCCAAAAAAAATAAGACTGGCATACGTGTAATTATTCGAAACAGAAGTTTGGCGGCAGTCTAGTATTACGGATTACGCTTCAACTAATGTGGCAAATCTCCTCCAAAATTCATTGCCACTATCATTCATGCATGGCTATAAAGGGGCCACGGGCAAATTCGTTTAAAAAAAAATTATGTACAACAATTACTGATACAAACTTTTTTACCCATCTGATTTCGTATGGAATAGAAAAAAATAGTTTTGAAAGTGGCTAGAAAGAAAAATTGGAAGAATTGTATGAGGAAAGTGAATTTGTTTGGATGTTTAAACAAATTCATAGGTATTTATAGAGTTTTTAGATGAATTTTGATTTAAATAATATTTTTTTAATTGTTTTAACCGTTGGATTTAATTTTGGGCCATGAGATCTTTTTTTTTTTTTTACTGTTAGATTTGATCATATTTGATCTCAGTTGTTGGATTCAATGTTTTTGTCATGTGAGGCATTGAATGAAAATTAGCCATCATGGGAGGATTTGGGTGGCCAACAAAGCTGTTAGCGGTGGGTCCTACTTGCTCCAACTTTGTCATGTATAGGACATGGGGCATGTCAGTGCGCCAAGCGCGCATTTTTTTCTTGTGCATGAACACACAATCGTGGGTCAAAAAAATAGATTTGCCCTATTTTTTGGGCTAAATTTGCCCAAATTTTAGGTTCCCCAAAATTTGTTTTAGACTCAATGATTGGAGATGGTTTGGCTAGATTTAATAACTAAAATATTTTAACCCAATCATTAGAATTGGTTCTAGGGGCCACAAGCTATATATCATTAGGAGATTGCTTCTCATCATCTACAATCCAAGGAGAAATACGTAATAACTGTAATAACAAACTAGGACATGTGTTAACTGTGTATTAGTCCACTTGTATTGATTGTATTGGTTGTATGGTAACTTACTTGATAAGCTAAGTAATAGCAAGCTTTATATATGCTTGTATGTAATAAATGAGTCAATTAACAACAATTCCAAACTTTCTTCTCACTATCTTTCTCCATCTAGCTTTCACTACTGTTCTTCGAATTACCTAAGTTCATTCAATCTTTCTGCAAAAATCTCAGACAGTTAACATGGTACCCAGAGCTAGTTCTTCCTTTGTGGAATTACTTTGTTCGTGAATTCTTCTACTTCACGATTTGCTGTTATTCATGGAGACAATTTGAGATCTACGGTGAAATTTTTTGGGGATTTAGGGTTTTTCTGATTATTTCAGCTTTTTGTTCTATGTTCTTCATTGCTTTGCTCAATAATTTCAGCTGCTCAGGTTATTTCTTTCCATCATCTGTTTAATTGAATGAATCTTGAAGGCCAAATGCCATAGTTCTGAAATTGATTTGGGATATGCTTGAAGGCCGATCCATAGCTCTAAATCTTGGATATTTTATGTGAATTGTTGATCAAAATTGTTACTTCTGTGTGTTGCATATATTGAAGGCCTATTGCCATTACTTCTATGTAAATTGGTTTTGTTCAAGTTCTTTGGATTCTTTTCGTTTCTTGATAGCATTACAAGATGACTATTCTTACTGTGAAGATTGAGAGTATTTTGGGGATGTTAACCATGAAGTTTAATGATACGAATTACTCTAAATGATCTTTTCAATTCAAGGTTGTTCTTAGGGGTTACAAGGTTTGTTATCACTTTGATGGTACATTTGTTTGTCCACCTAAGTTTGTGATTAATATTGAGGTTGAAGTTACTCGGGAAATCACTTATGCGTTTCAAGAATGGAAAACAGTGGATCTAGCTCTTCTTAATTTGTTAATAACCACCTTGTCTGATGATGCTATTGAACATGTGTTTGGTTGCAACTGCTAGTAAGGCCTAATTAATTCTTGAAGATCGATATGCCACTGTTTCAAAGTTTAGAATCAATATGCTTAAGACAGAATTTCAAACACTTCAAAAGGGCATAGATAGTATTGATAAGTTCTTGTCTAGACTCAAATCCATCAGAGACCAATTAATTGCTGCTGGAGAAATTGTCTCTAAGAATGATTTAATCATTGATGCTTTAGCAGGTCGTCCAAGAGAGTATGCTATTATCAGGACAATTATCTTGGCCAGAGAGAACACAATTTCTTTGAAAGAATTTTGAGCTCAACTTTTGAATACTGAAAGGGACATTGAAACTACGAAACACACTATTTCCATTTCTATGGCTGCATTGTATGTTCAAGGTTCATCTTCACAGGCTTCACAAAATTTTTCTACTCAAGGAGCTTCTTTCTCAAATACTCCATCTCATGCTAATATTCCATCAGCTACAATTGGTATTATTGCTCTTGGTTCGTATTATCCACCCAATGTGCCATAAGTTCCTCCAGTTCCATATAATCTCCCACCTCTACCTTACAATGCTCTTCCTTCCCCACCTATATCATTCCCATATAATGCTCCTGGATATGGATATGGTTTTATTGGTTCTACTAATTCATCCAATCCTCAGTCACAGAATTCAATGTCTTCTTCTCAATCATATTTTCAGCAAAGACCTTACTATGGTGGTTCACAAAGAAACAATGAGGGTTATAGATTCAATAAAGGCAGAGGAAATAATGGAGGATATAAGCAAGGAAGATGGCTTGGTAATACTGATTCTCGATTTAACATGTAGCCTGAGTGTCAGATTTGTCAATGAAGAGGACATACTTCTCCAAATTGTTTCCACAAAAATTCAGCACCAAGTCCTAATTTTATAGAATGTCAAATATGTGGTAAACGCGGCCACATTGTTTTGCAATGTTATCACAGGGGCAATTGTGCTTATCAAGGGAATGGTCCACCTCCTACTCTTCAATCTAAGTTTGCTTATCCATAACCTGCAAACAATTAATTTCCAATTGCTTCACCTCAACAATCTTTTCAAGGACAACCTAGTTCCAGTTCTTAAATGCATGTCATGGCTGCTCATACTATAGCTCATTATCCCACATAAGATGCTTGGATTGTAGATACTAGAGCTTCTCACCATATGACTCCAGGTGTTCATAGCTTGAATTAAGTCACTTATTTTGAAGGCAGTGATAAAATCAAAATAAGCAATGGTCAAGGTTTGCCTATTAAGCATGTTGGATATGTAATGCTTACTACACCAACACATTCTCTTAAACTAAATCAAGTTCTTCATGTTCCTCATCTTGCTGAAGATTTATTGTCTATTAAACAACTTTGTAAAGACAATAAGTGTTGGTTTATTTGTGATGACCCTTTATTCTTTGTGTAGGACAATGTAAAAATTGAGATACTGTATCAAGGCAGAAGTAGGCATAATGAGTTGTTTCAAATTCTTGTTTTCAAGTCTATACAACCTACAGTGCAGCAAGTTCAATCTTCTACTTATCTTGGGTAATTAATAAAGTCTACTTTATGGCATCAAAGACTCAAGCACCCAACTAATGAAGTCTTATCTATTATATTGAGGAAGTCTCAGATAGATACTCTGGTAGATGATAAATGTACAATGTGTTTAACATGTATTCAGGGGAAGATGCCCGAATTACCCTTTCCTCAAGAGTCTTCTAGATGTTTAATACCCTTTGAAAGGGTCCATTTTGATATTTAAGGTCCATCTCCAATGAAATCCATTAAATGATGTAGGTATTATGTAACCTTCGTGGATGATTGTACTCGTTTTGTATGGATCTTTCCTTTATGAAATAAATCATATTTGTTTTACATCTTTGTCAAGTTCTACAATTTCATTTCAGTTCATTTTAATGCTTCTATTAAGTATTTGCAATCTGATGGAGGAGGTGAATACACTAGTAAATAGTTTGAGGATTTTTTAAGTTCAAAAATTGTCCTTATACTCCTCAACAAAATGGATTTATTGAAAGGAGAAATAGACACATCATTGAAATTGTTATTACACTGCTCTCTTTTGTTGGTTTGTCTTAGGATTTTTGGTTATAAGTCTATGCTCATGTTGTTTATTTGATTAATATAATTCCTTGCAAATCTTTGCATATGGACTCACCATTTTTTGCCTTATATCATAAACCTCCACTGTTGCAACATCTCAGAGTTTTTGGCACTGCTGTTTTCCTTATATCAAGCCATATAACAGTAACAAGCTTCAGCCTAGATCAGTCTTACGTGTGTTTTTGGGATATTCAGTTGGTTATAAGGGTATTATATGTTACATTATTCAATCAAAGAAGTTGATATTGTCTCGACATGTTGTCCATGATGAAAGCTTGTTTCCTGCAAAGATTACATATGCAATATCTCATTGTGCTCATATTTCTCAAGATTCCAAATTTGCTGCTCTCATAGTGGTTACTCTACCAGTACTCAACAATCTAAATAGGATTAGTTTTTCTGGTACTCCATCTAGTACATCAGTGTCTACTTCTTCATCACAAGTGTCTACAATCATTAGTAGATCCCATTATTACTTAACCATCATCAGCAACACTTACAGATATTACTTCCCTTTGATCCTTTTGCTATGCCCTCTGATATTACTTCTGAGCCTCCTACTTCTTCAACCCAAACTAAATTGAAAACAAGTGCTATATCAAGACAAGATTACTCAACCTATTTGGCAACTTCTTTAGAATCATCTTCTTTACAAATTGCTTCCAATGAGTACAGTTTTTCTAGTTATACATATTTAGCTGATGTGATTGATGTAGAGGAACCTAAAACATTCAGGAGTGCTTTTACAAATCCATTATAGCAAAAGGCCATGCAAGAAGAATTTGATGCTCTTAAATCTCAGGGCACTTGGGTATTGGTTTCTAATCCTTCTCACTAATCTATAGTAGGGTGTAAATGGGTTTATAAAATAAAATGAAATTTTGATGGTAGTATTTCTAGATACAAAGATCCACTAGTGGCACATGGCTTTATTTAAGAGCAAGGAATTGATTATTCTGAGACCTTTAGTCTAGTGGTGATGCATTCTACTGTTAGGTTAATTTTGGCTATTACTGTAATGCCGCAGAAATTTTTATTTCCAAAACTAATTATGGTAATAGGCCACATTAAACTCGTGTTTATTTACTACCATTAATCACAATTTCTTTAATAAATTCTTAATTCCTCACAAATTTTATAGTAAATTTATTTAACAAAAACATAAGGTCCATCCTTAAACTAAACACTCAATCTCTTTTCTTCTTTCCAATTTTCTATAAAGATTAGTCTTGGTTATTTTATGGTTGCATCTAACCTTCTCGTTAGACTGCCTACGTACCCTACGAAGGGATCAAGCCAATCGTAGTTCACATTCATTCTTTTATCCATTTTCGAAAATATTGTAGTAATGGAAATATTCAACATTAGCTTTCACAATTGAATCACCTCAAATGGGTATCAATTAAGGATGTAAAATATCAAAATTTGCATGAAAATGCAGGATCGGCCCACTGGCCACATTCCATCGCAGGTGGCGATTTTCGGTGAATGGAAACCCAATTTTCCGACGAGCTCCAAAAATTACCAAATTTTACAAGCAAGAAAAGTTCAATGAGATGAACAACTTTCATATTTGGGCCAAAGTCCATTTCAACCAAGAAACACCTAAAATCGCCCTCGATCGCCGGAAACCCTTGATTTGGGTGTTCTTGATTCGACTCCAAAAAAACTCCACTGCCCCCCCCCCCCAAACTTGTTTGGACCTTGTTCCTTGGTGGTGGTGATCGAAGGAAATTGTTTCAGAATTGAAGGATCGACGGCAAGAACCCCCACACCCACCGCTGCAGTTTTCCCCGATTCAATCCAATTTCATCAGTTTTTCGGGTGGAAATGGGAGAGAGAACAACTAGGTTCAAAGTAAGGATCATTTTGGCACCGGTCCCATCGTCAACGGTGACTGGAATCGGAAGATAAGGATGGGTTAGGTCGGCGGGTCGAAGGAGGTCCGGGTTCTCCTCCTTCTCTCCTCCCTCATTTCCCTCTTTTCTTCTTCTCCTATTGGTTCCTTTCTTTCCTCTCTCCTCCTCTGATTGCCTAATCCCTCTCCCTTCTTCTCCTTTTCTTTTCTCTTCCTCCATCCATCTCTCACTTTTCTCTCCTCAACTCAGCATCCAGCCATACACGTGGCATTTTCCCACTGCTCCAAAATTGTTGGAGCCTTCTAGATTGGGTTACATTTACAAAAATGTCCTTGACTTTAAATGTTAATAACTCCTTCGTTATAGCTCTGATTCACAAATAGTTTTCTCCCACGCTTTCGTAGAGTTGAGCTCTATCCAATTATATCAAAAAATACGATAAAATATATAAGGATAAAATATCCTCATAAAATTACATTTAGTCAACTAAGGGCATTTTCGTCTTTTCCACTTATTGATAATTTTTAGACGTAAATTATAATAAATCCCAGAAACAAAATTCTAAAATTTCTCTACTCAATTTTCATAACCATAAATCTATTTATTCTCGATTTACTCCACATATTCATATATTTTACAATTTTCAAGGTATTACACTTACTACCTCTTGTAAATGGCCTCTATGACAGTTAGCCATTAAAAATGCCTTATTGCATGGTGATTTGCAAGAAGATGTTTATATGCATCAACTTCAAGGCTTTGTCGATTCCCAATATCCAACACATGTTTGTAGATTGGTTAAGTTCTTGTATGGACTAAAATAAGCTCCTCAAGCATGGCATTCAAAGTTCACTGGTGTTTTACTTGGTATTGGTTTCATCGTTTCTCAATTTGATGCTAGTTTGTTTGTCAAGTATGATCATACACATGTTATGATTCTATTGTTATATGTTGATGATATAATCATCACTCGCTCAGATGCATCTCAGGTTCAAATTGTCATCACTACTCTTGGCAAATTGTTTGAATTAAAGGATATGGGCAAATTGACTTATTTTTTTGGGCTTTCATATTCAATATAAGGAGAATGGTGATATGTTTATTAACCAGACAAAGTATGCAACAGATTTGTTAAAGAAAAATAGGTATGGATACCTCCAAACCTGGACCAACTCCAGCCAAACCACATTCTCAGTTACTTGTTACAGAAGGAATAACTCCATTTCCATATGCAACTTTATACAGAAGCTTAGTGGGGGCTCTTCAATGCCTCACTTTTACTAGGCCGTATATTTCACATTCAATTGGTGTAGTATGTCAATATATGAGTCAGCCTACTAATGCACATTTCTTTTTTGTCAAGAGAATTTTGCGATACATCAAAAAGACCTTACATTGTGGTTTGACTTAAAAATCAGGTTCTTCTTCTCTTTTGTCAGCTTATTCAAACTCTAATTAGGCTGCTGACATTAACACCAAAAGATCCATCATTGGTTATGTTGTATTTTTAGGCTGAAATTCAGTTTCATGGCAATCCAAAAAGCAGTCATCTGTGTCTCGTAGTTCTACTAGGGCAGAGTATAAATTCCTTGCTCACTATGTTGTTGATATATGTTGGCTTCGATCACTTTTGAGAGATTTACATGTTTATCTTCCTTCTCCTCCAATTTTGCATTGTGATAATCCTCCACGCTTGCACTTAGTACAAATCCAGTGTTCCATTCTTGGATTAAACATCTTGATACAAATTTTCATTTTGTTAGAGAGAATGTTCAAAAGGGAGATCTTTGTGGTGCAATACATTCCTATTAAGGAGCAAGTAGCTGATATCTTCACCAAGGGTCTTCACAATCCTGTGTTTGTTCAACATTGCTACAATCTTTACCTTGATACCTCGGTTAAGATTGAGGGGGAGTAATAACTGTAATAACAAACTAGGACATGTGTCAACTGTGTATTAGTCCACTTGTATTGATTGTATTGGTTGTGGTAGCTGACTTGATAAGCTAAGTAATAGCAAGTTGTATATATGCTTGTATGTAATAACTAAGTCGGTTAATAAGAATTTCAAATTTTCTTCTCACTGTCTTTCTCTCTAGCTTTCATTGTTGTTCTTCGAATTACCTAATGTTCATTCAATTTTTCTGCAAGAATCTCAAACAGTTAACAATACGTAGCCTCCTCAAAATGTGCGGGAGGCCGGGCCAGCGCCACGCGCAGCCTATACCTTCACATATAATATTTGTATTTTACTAATATTTGATAGTAAAATGCACAGAGCTTCCGCGCAAAACATACATAGAAAAACAAGATCTTGGTTGCCACTTTCCACCGAGCCAACTTCTTAATCTTCTTTCTCATAGTCGTCAAGAAGAAAAAAAAAATTAAGTGAAAAAAATGTGGAATGATAATCACGTTGAACATGCAGATTTTATTTATTCTCTCTTAAATAATAAAATTGTTGGAAGTTTAGAAGATTAACTTTCCCCAACTACTATATAAGACTTTCATCAAAGATCTTTTACGTGTGAATTTTTAGAGGTCTTCTAGTATGTTTGTTGTCTGGATATATATAATTTTAGTTTCTCACCAATCATCGACCACGTAAAGTTGATATATATAAATGGGAAGGCGACAACAGGGATTGGATATATTAAATACTTTTGCTTTTGATACCAAAATTTTCGTTGAACAACGACAAACGAAATCGTTGATTCCATACAGGAATTTCTTTATTAGCCTTAACTCTAGTTGACCAAATCAAAGTAGTACTCTCTCATAATTTTTTAATGTCCCTGCATTGTCAAAGGTGGTGGCTTTGACGGTTTGGTGTTATGAGTTAATTTAGAGACAGTTGTTTAGGTTAGGTTCGTTAGGAGCTTAATTAAGACACTAATAACAAATTTGAATATGACATGAGGATTAAAATAAGGCTGGCGGTATCTGTGATGTGACCATTTATGTCTGCCACCACAGAATACAACCCCTTGCCCAGAAATTTTGTTTTATTTCTGGGATTTTTTAGTCGGTCAAAAATGGTAATGTACGCGTAGTGGTTTAGGGTTTCATGGAATGGTCAGCTGCGATAGGTGGGATTCGAAGCAACAGCGGCGAAATGATCATAAGATCTTGTCAACTTATTGAAACAAAGTTATATCAGCATATCTGTAAAATAATTAAATATTTCCACATGCATGCATTACTTTCTCTGTTAGTGCTCCAAATATATATCCCATATCATATTGGTTTATAAAAAACAAAACTCATCATGTATATGTAATTAACTAAACAATATAGTATCCCACCTCCCACGTTATAAAAAGAAAAAAATTGACTAAATTATTATCTAAACTATATAATAATAGAATTCTCTTTTTAATTTTCTATCACAACAAAACAGTTAAAGGCAGCAAGGTAATTTCACAAAACAAAATTTTATTTTTTTTATTTAAGCATAGCCTACAAATAATTTTAATATCTCTAATTTTTAAAAATTAAAATTCTCTCACTCTCTCCCCACTCCTACACGTTCGCTCTCTCTATCTAAGATCTCCTTCAATTTTAAAAACAAAAATAAAACCTTTCACACGCTTAAGCGTACCATCACTCAGAAAAATATAACAAGACCAAATCCCAATATGCGTTGGTGGCCTAATAGATTCAGTAAACTATGCATGGGTCGCTTAAAGCAAAAATGCAATGGTGTGAATGCATTTTTTTTTTCCAATAAGGTGTGAATGCATAAATAAACGTACACTATCATGTTTCATTTTCTTTGCCGGCCATTAAATATTTTGCAATTTGCAAATAAGTGTGAAAAAATTACTTTTAATAAAATATAGGATAGGCAGATTTTAATTTTCGTAAAGTTTAGGGGTGAGTTCGTTTAATTTGTGGATTTTGATATATTTTGGTGACAAAAAAATTACACATGCACTTAAAATTTTATCTTATTTTTAATTATTCCTTTTGTATTCTACACAATATCTCATTTTACTCTCTACATTCCATTATGGGTTAATGACAGTCTTGAAAAAAATAGCTATTTCATGCCAACGTGATCTTTTGGGGTTTCAGATATTCCAATTGTGAGAATAAGCTTAACTAATTAACAATTGAATCCCTAGCCACTTCAGCCAAACTAACCTATCATTCGATCCATTTGATAGACTGAGATAAAGCAGAATACAAAGAATGAGTATTGAAGATAAAAGAGCGACAAAGTAGTTTAAGAATAAGAAATAATTTGCGTATAGAGTACCCGGGACGTAGCTAAATGTAATTCTTTGAATTTCTTAAGTGCTCAGAATTCCTCCTAAATTAAATAAAAAAAGAAAAATAAATTTACACAAATGGCACACGACCTTTCCACTCTAATGTCAACGTTCTTCCGAGCTCTTTTTTTACCGAGCAGTATCCAAACCAAACGTGTTCTTCGAGTACACCGGGGGTGTTCCATTTTCTTTTAGTTCGTCAGCCTGTAATGCAGTTTGGCCACGGTCAAAATGATGTTATTCAACATGGTTTGTTTGCTTGAGAACCAAGTTTCTGACTTGTGTTCATATCTTTATGCCCTGACGAGTCACTAATTTAATCAAAATGTTAACTGGATATATACTACCAAAGTCATCTTATATGTCTGTATATGTTCAACATTTCAAAGTCCTTATAAAAAAAAATGCAAATTTATACGCAATTGTGGAAATAATGCGTTAGCAACTTGTTTTCCAGTGCCTATATAAACATCACAAATATCGACCTCCGAGATATCACAAGAGTAA
This sequence comes from Pyrus communis, assembly GCF_963583255.1. Taxonomy (NCBI): domain Eukaryota; kingdom Viridiplantae; phylum Streptophyta; class Magnoliopsida; order Rosales; family Rosaceae; genus Pyrus; species Pyrus communis. The sequence continues at coordinate 14,734,362 of NC_084819.1, forward strand.
TACAATATCTTCATAAAATATAAGATTCTCAAACTTCTCATTTCCCCTTTAAGCTAGCTCTTTTGTTCCCCATATGGCACGCTTAGCCTTTGTGCTAGCTTGTGCTCTAGCTCTATTGGCTTCCTCAATAGCCTCTGGTGCAATTGTTGAGCATTCTTTTAACGTAAGTCTTGCATCAATTTTGGGTATGCTCATGCATGTCTCTAAGATGACTAAAACCGCATTCTGATGTCCAAAATTACTTCTGATTCAATTTGATGAAAAGAAAAAAAAAAGTAAATATTTTAGGGTCATAGAAGCGGTTTAAGAAAGAAATTCAAACGGGCCCTTTGGGATCTTTATTTCATCATGCATATTTCCTCACCAATTATTTGAATGTTTCCTTTAATAATAGTAGTCATTTTTTTTTTCCATTGTTTTCAGGTGAACAACCTAACTGTTAGCCGATTGTGTCAGAATCAATCGATTACCGTAGTAAATGGGAGTTATCCAGGACCAACCATATATGCACGAGATGGGGACACACTTATTGTTCACGTTTTAAACCAGTCGCCCTATAACATTAGCATTCACTGGTAAGTACCAATTATTCAGAATCATTTAACAACCCCCAAGGGGAATGTTAAGTTATGATTTGTTCATGTTGTATAGTTTCTTTCTTAATGCAGGCATGGAATCTTTCAGCTTCTAAGTGCATGGGCGGATGGACCTGCGTATGTAACTCAGTGCCCTATACGTCCCGGACAAAGTTATACTTACAAATTTAATATCACCGGACAAGAAGGCACCCTTTGGTGGCATGCCCACATTTCGTGGCTCCGGGCAACCGTCCATGGAGCACTCATAATCCACCCGAAAGCCGATCGATCCTTCCCCTTCCCCAAGCCCGCCAAAGAAGTTCCCATCATATTAGGTAATTAACGATTAAACTATACCATTCAACTTAGTTAATGTTAATCATGATACGTACTTAAAGAGTAATTTTGTGACTAATTATATATTATAATTAACTATTGGATGGAATTCCAGGAGAGTGGTACAATGGCAATGTGGTCGACATTGAGGAAGAAGGCCTATCGAAAGGAATTGGTCCTAACATTTCAAATGCTTACACCATCAATGGACTTCCCGGCGATCTCTACGACTGCTCTCAAAATCGTATGTAACCATGCATGCATGCATACAAGTAAATTTATTGATTTATTGTATATATTATTTTTGCATGATGAATTAACCATTTGACATCAAATTACCAGAAACATATCAGTTCAGTGTGGTGAGAGGAAAGACCTACCTACTACGCCTAATCAACGCTGCACTCAATAACCAGCTCTTCTTCAAGATAGCCAATCACAACATGACAGTTGTCGCCATCGACGCCACCTACACCACTCCTTACGTCACCGACGTGGTGGTTACGGCACCCGGTCAGACTACCGACGTTCTCGTTACATTCAATCAACCTATCGGATCTTATTACATGGCCGCCACTCCGTACGCTAGCGCTAGTGATACCATTGACTTTGATAACTCGACCACCAGAGGCATCATCGTCTACAAGAACTCCACATCAACCCCCATTATGCCCTCAATGCCCAACCCTCACGACACGCCGTTGGCCCACAAGTTCCTCACTAATCTCACCGGCCTCGCTGGTGGGCCCCAGTGGGTCCCAGTCCCACTCGAGGTGGACGAGCATATGTTCGTGACAATCGGCGTCAATTTGGCGTTATGTCCCGAAAATGCCACGTGTCAAGGCCTATTCAATAACAAATTGTCCGCGAGCATGAACAATGAGTCATTTGTGCTCCCAAGCAATACGTCCATGCTAGAAGCGCAATTTCACAACGTGAGCGGGGTTTACACTAGAGACTTTCCTGACGATCCTCCGGTCAAGTTTGATTACACGGACACGAACATCAGCCTCGACTTATCCCTGATATACGCGCCAAAATCGACCAAGGTCAAGACACTGAAGTTCAATTCGACAGTAGAGATGGTGCTTCAAAACACAGCATTTTTGGCCATCGAGAACCACCCGATGCATCTCCACGGCTTCAATTTTCATGTGTTGGCACAAGGGTTTGGAAATTACAACCCAATTAATGACTCCAAAAAGTTTAACTTCGATAATCCGCAAATACGTAACACAATTGGTGTGCCAGTCGGAGGATGGGCTGTGATCAGGTTTCAAGCAAATAATCCTGGTTAGTTTTCATAATCATCTCCTTAATTAAGTTTCTAATTTGTATTTTAATTATATCATAAATTAATTTCTGATTATTTGTTTTAAATTATTGTTTCAGGTATTTGGAACATGCACTGTCATTTGGACGTTCATCTGCCGTGGGGGCTAGGAATGGCTTTTGAGGTTGAAAATGGACCGACCCCAGAATCTACTTTGCCTCCCCCACCACTTGATCTGCCCAAATGTTAGAAGTTGTTCAGAAGAGACTTCAAGTTATTATTTCATTTTGTATCTTAAATTATATTTTCGTTGTCAATTTCATTCATTTGGTTACAAATGAATAAATTTGTAATAAAAGCAGTCTCAAATGTATGTAATATTATAAGTTGGTCATCATTGTTTGACTAAAATCACAATAAATTATTTAATTACTAATATTTGAAGTGCCTTAATTTATTCACGAAATGATCCCGCAATCCTTTGTTTCCTTAGTTACATTATTTCTGATCTCGTTTTCTTCTAACAAAAATAATTTTTTTATGGCTAGTATAGTAATCTTATTTTAATGAATCTTCACTTTACCTTATTTATAACACATACTAATAAACATGAGCCTGACTACTTACAATTCAATATTGTCCTAATTGACTATTGTAATTTTAATTTTACACGCATTGACAATTTCTCTTGCATGTGATTAAGTTGTGTCCATGCTGTCCAAGTTGACTTCGAAATGAGTTGGCATCTTGTTATGATAGCCTTGATCACATTGCAAGATCAAATTCCATATATATGGGACGTCTTTACTCATCTTTCTAATAGAGGTAATGAATAAGAGTGATCCAAATAACATTATTGGTTCAATGTGCACCTTTTTCTGACCTCATCTACTCCTAAACAATAACAATGTCATAAATGTACATTATTTGAAACAGAAGTTTGGCGGTCTAGTATTAGGGATTACGCTTCAATTAATGTGGCAAATCTCCTCCAAAATTTGTTGCCACTAACATTCCAAAGGAGCAGCAACATGCATGGCTATAAGGGACCAGGGGCAAATGCAGGATGAAGTTTTCTTGACGATTCTTGCGAAAAAGGACTAGAGGCATATGAAGGGGCATCGCCATAACTCGACAGTTCTTCCATAGCGCGGTGAGGGTTGGACCGTTGTTTTTCACAAAGATAAGGCAAGAATACTCCTACATTTTTAAAACACAAACATGTTAGTAGTTGTACATCAAGTTAGAATACTTCGATACTATGTTAGATAACCACTAAACGCTAAGATTAAGAAAAATCGTCAATCATATATGCACGTAGATTTGCGAGATCTTAATTACATACCTTCTCCAAAGGCCATGTTGAAGTAAAGTTCAATAATGTTAGGGCACTTGTGGTAACAAGCTGTTGAACAAAGCTTATTGAGAACTCGAGGGTCAAGGAGGGTATCAGAGGAAATTCCAATTGCCTTCCTATCAACACCGCATTCCTTGATGCACTCATCCGTCTCTATGTATTCAGCCATCTTCTCTACCACCACTCCTGATGTCCTGCATTCGTGTTCAACCTTTCCGCCTTTCTTAGCCATCGTCTCCAACAAGCATCGTTTCCCCAACGATGACACTGAAAATGCGCAAATCTCGTTGGGCAAATGCTCACATACAAGCTCACCTGAAAATTAAAACCAAACGAGATTGATTTCAAGCTAACCATGTTTAGCGATTAAAGTAATGATATTTGTGTACCTAGAGCTGCATGGATGAATAGGAAAGAGTGGAAGAGGAGCAAAGGAATAAACATGGTTGAGAAATCCGTGGTTGAACAGCCTGAAGTAATTGACTAAGAAAAAGAGATCTGGTTTACGAGAGATAAAAGGAGATTGATATGAACTATATATAGGGAGGAAACCGATTAAAAGGTTCTTAATTGTTTGTAGTATAGCTCCATACAATTTTAAGGCGTCTCTATATTTAGGACTCTAAGTATTGATATTGCAATATCTTGCTTCTTCCTGTAAAGTTCCTGAAGCAAGAAATTGTGTGTACTTAACTATGTTTAGGTCGTTCACCTGTTACCCTAAATGCACATTGATTTTTTCACTTTAAAAGTACAATATAATTAATAATAAGACGGGAAAGTATTAAATAATTATACATACACATTTTGGTGCGGGTTGGACCCCCACTAATTTCCTTTTCCCTAACAGCATATTGCATAATTTATTAACGCTATCGATCCACTAAAAAATTTATTGAGAGGCATATCTAATTCGCGCCAAACTAACCAGAAAACGTATCCCAATTCCAAGAGGTTCAAGAGGATTGGGCTTATTATGTCTTCAGGTAGTCATAAGATTTTTTATTATTATTATTATTTTGGTTAAAATCTAGATATAGTTCAGTGCCTCTGTTTCAAGTCTAAAATGGGGTGTTATATTTCTTCTCTCTAAGTTTGATTTCCATAAATAGAAAGTTCCAAAACAATTTGTTCCTGGCACATTTTGCATAAACCAATCTGAAACCCTCAATACCGTTACATGATCTTTGTAAAGTAGTACAATTACGTTTAATATAACGTTGTATATCTCAACAAAACCCACCCACAAACAAAATGAACTCAAACTCCCCCTCTCCTTTTCCCACTTACTTAATTATTCCTCACTTAATTTACGTTAATATATAATTCAAAAGAAACTATATGCAGAAACTACACAGCATGATTACATAGGACTAGGAGCAGCTCCAGGTTCAAACGCCTCGGAAGGAGGAAGTGATTCTTCCTCAGAAGGGGGATATGCTACACTCAACCTTGATGGTACTTGAGAGCCGTAGGGACAGGGGGCGGCCTCGCCGGAGCTCATAAGCGCGATCATGGCACGGTGAGGGTTGGAACGTTGCTTGTCACAGAGATCGGGCAAGAATACTCCTGCATTTGTCAAAACATATAATTAAGTTCCATATATTAGTTTTATGTTACATTGTGATTAACATATATAAGTTTTTACTTACGTACAATGATATGCCTACTATACTATTGTTGTAAAAATTGATTGCGTAATTAACATATGATAAAATATAAGAATGTTTTATATACCAGTTGTATGTAAGAATATTTGGTTCAATCAGAGGCCTTCATGCATCATCAAAGTTATTAAATTGTACGATAGTGAAAGGGGGAAATTTTGATTGAATTAGAAGAAAATCCATCACAAGGAAGGTATCATAATGCCATCTGTGGAGCCAAAAATAATCACAAGGCGACACATGGATTTTTGGTAAAAATGACAAAGTTACCCCTGAGACACATCGGTTGTTCTACGCACAAGCAGTGGACAATCATTCTTTAATCAAACCAAGAGTGTCCAAAATAGGTAACAAATTCCAAATTATCTCATCCATCCTCATCTTAGGTAATTACTTCATAACCTACAAATTATTCCATATAAATGGAGATTAATTGGCTAATTAATGGATTAATTCCTAATTTATCCATTAATCACCAATTAAATCACTCATTTTCACACAAAAAACCTCTAAGGGCCGGCCACCTCCATTCCCTATATATATGACCCTATTTTCTCTAAAAGCTAAGTCCACACTCTTGTAAAACTCCAAAAACTCTCCAAACACTTTTTCTCTCTAAATTCTAATTTTGGCATCAGAGGTTCTTTGGCCAAAGCCCCCCCCCCCCCCCCAAATTCATCGTGGGCGCGTGACGCTCTTGGCCTTAACCTAAGGTGTTAATTGTTTTGTAGGTGCAATTTTGTCCAATATCAAGAAGGTGGAAATTTGCATCCACAAATTGGTGCTTTCATTGAGAGTTGAAATTCACACTCAAAGAAGACTCTCGCATAAAAAAGATTTTTTCTCTATTTTCTAGTCCACTTGTATTTTTCATACATTCTTATTATTAGAATTTTTTATTTGCAAAGATTCTTTGATAAAATGAAAAAGATAAATACAATGGCTAGAAATTTAGAAAACTCTATGAGTGAAAATTCCAATATAAAAGAAATGGGACCACAGCAATCCACACTAAATGTGATCCTCGGGGGAGCGGCACCACGACCACAAGGTTCCACCATGGGAACCACCGCGGTGGCCACCCGCGGCGAGGTCCATGGCACCACTACCACGGCCCAAGCCGTGCCACCAAAGCAAGCCCAAGCCGTGTTATCCAAGGCTCATGGCACCAAGGCCATGACCCAAGCCATGTCACTCCAAGCCCTAGCCTCGCACCCACGTGCATCACACGCCGAGCAGCCCACTCTCGTGGCCCAACCTGCTCCCATCAAGCAGCCTACTCCCGCTGAACAGTTTGCTCTCGTGGCCCAGCCTGCTCCGGTGGTCCAACCTGCACTCACCGAGCAGCCTACTCCCGTGGCCCAGCCTGCTCCCGCAGCCCAATTTGCTCCCATGGTCTTCCAAGCAGCCCAAATCGGTCCAAGACTAGTTCAACCGTCCCGGCTCCAAATTTCCGGACCGATGATCAAACCGGGAGCATTTTCACCATATTTTTCTGCGGATTTGACGTTTCCTAGCTCAAATCTCGCATTCAAAGTCTACCACACTTCCACTGCTCAAGGAGAAACATTCCTTCCAAGCTCTTCTAATCCAATGGCGAACAACACTTGTCTCGACAAGTCATAGAGTTGACGAGCGCCCTAGCACAGCAGACAACCTTGGTGAACCAGCTCTTGCAACGCACGAAGATGCAACGTGTTCCAAATGAGGTGTCCCGAAGAAGGACAAGGGCAGACGAAGAACTTCTCCAGCAGTGTCTCAACAAGCAGCCACTCGACCTGCCACGAATCGAGCGTTTCGGCAAAGTACACTCCTGATTAAGCCCCCGAGATAGCATATACTCCCATCGTAGAGCGTGGAGGAGCGTGCACTCTCGACTAGGCCCACGAACGAGCATACACTCACGGTTAGGGCCACACTCCGATAATCAGCATGAGCAGTCTTCCAAACAAAGTGTTCATTCATGGCTAGGCCCGCAAGGATCATCATTCATATCACATCGGAGTAGGCAGCATGACGGGAGGAGAGAAGCAGTCACTCAATCCGGCTCAAGTTCAACCAGCAGCCTGCGAAATCCCTCACCTGCTAGGAATCCACCATATGCACTGCTGCCGCGGCAGAGATAAGCCGAGCACGTAGAATAGCAGCCTAGACCAGCAGGTCAAGACTAGGGCAGCTGAGAGCTCTGCCACTCCCAACAAAGGCAAATTCAAGAAGAAGTCGAAAGGCTCTTGACCAAGCAATTGCGTAATTTCCCGCGCAACGAAGCTATTAACAAGGCGCTCCAATAAGACATAACCAACATGAGCGAGTCATCTTTCAATGACAAGATCGAGCAGACAAGACTACCCCACATAGATTGTCGGATATAAAGACAACCTCTGCTCTGACAAACGCAGCAACTTAGCCTAATGGCGCGCCGGGCGCAGACGAGTACCAGAAGGGCACACCAGCCCAACTACCAAAAACCGGGGGCAGGCTAAGGATTATTTCGGTTGTCCCAGTAATCCATGTTTCCTCAGGTGCACTCACAACAATGATTTCCATGCTCTCCAGTGTGAGAGGGTAAACTAATTGCTTTCCAGTGCGAGAGGGTAAACCAATTCCCCGACACCCATATGGGTCTACTCTCAAGTGCGAAAGGATAAACTAATTGCTCTCCAGTGCGAGAGGGTAAACCAATTCCCCGACACCCCAAAATGATCTGCTCTCCAGTGCGAGAGGATAAACCAATTGCTCTCCAGTGCAAGAGGGTAAACCAATTCCCCGACACCCCAAAAGGGTATGCTCTCCAGTGCGAAAGGATAAACTAATTGCTCTCCAGTGCAAGAGGGTAAACTAATTGCTTTCCAATGTGAGAGGGTAAACTAAATCCCCGACACCCATCTGGGTAAGCTCTCTAGTGTCAGAAAGCCACATAGCTCAAAAAATCGAATGCTTGAAGATCAACTAAGCAACAAATGTTGAAAAATCAAACTCAAGCAGTTTCCTCATTTTCAGCATGCAGCCTAGACGTGGCAGCCCAAACAATTGCCTATTCCACGCCACCTCTTCAGCCCATACCGAACCAATCCTTAGCTTCAATCAAGCCGAGTTGCTCAAGCAATGGCCCTTGCCACATCACCTCATTGGCCTATGCCAAGCCAACTCCTAACCTCTGCCAGCCGACGTACCGCACCACCCCGATGACTGCCACCCAAGAAGAATACAAGAAAAAATTAAGTTTTTATTACATTGGTGCAGCACGGAGAAGACGAAGAAAGCAACGAAAGACGGTCCTTTGCACAGGCAAGATGTAGAAGATTGCTAGAGAAGGGGGAACAAATATCCTCTAAGCTCTTTCTCTCTCTCTCTCTTGTAGGGTAGAATAAATCACTCTCCAAAGTTGATTTAATAACCCACTTAAGGTGGACTTAAATAGGCTTTGAGAGAAATTTATTTTCCTTTCCTAGAAGGATCTAATTTCATATTAAAAAGGGAATCTAGATCAAAACATGAAGCAATCCTAAGTTTCCTAGAGCAAGAAGATCTCTACACCTGCTGCCATTTCCTATGAGCAACCCAGCAGGTGTGGGGGCATTTGTGGAGCCAAAAATAATCACAAGGCGACACGTGGATTTTTGGTAAAAAGGACAAAGTTACCCCTGAGACACACCGGTTGTCCTAAGCATGAGCAGTGGACACTCATTCTTTAATCAAGCCAAGAGTGTCCAAAATAGGTAACAAATTCCAAATTATCTCATCCATCCTCATCTTAGGTAATTACTTCATAACCTACAAATTATTCCATATAAATGGAGATTAATTGGCTAATTAATGGATTAATTCCTAATTTATCCATTAATCACCAATTAAATCACCCATTTTCACACAAAAAACCTCTAAGGGCCGGCCACCTCCATTCCCTATATATATGACCCTATTTTCTCTAAAAAGCTAAGTCCACACTCTTGTAAAACTCCTAAAACTCTCCAAACAATTTTTCTCTCTAAATTCTAACTTTGGCATCAGAGGTTCTTCGGCCAAAGCCCCCCCCCCCATTCATCGTGGGCGCGTGAGGCTCTTGGCCTTAACCTAAGGTGTTAATTGTTTTGTAAGTGCAATTTTGTTCAAGATCAAGAAGGCAGAAATTTGCATCCACACCATCAACATGACAGAAAAAGAAAACCAAACCATACCAAAGTGAAGCATATTCCTTGGCAACCTTTTCATATATGGCCAAAATTCTTCTCGGTTTTTCTAATTCACTAGTACCCATTTTTAAATATCTGAGTTAAGACCGTGAAAATATAACCGAACTATTTAACACACGGGTGCATCTTTTACACCAGTATTATTAGAGAATTTTCGAACTATTGTACTCTACTTTGTTTTAATATTCGTCCTAAAAATAAGAGTGGGAATATTGTTTTAGCTAGGTGTGACAAAACAATCATTGTTACTCACTTGGAACCACTAAATAAAATTAATCGAAAAAAAAAAAGAAGATGAAATTAATCAAGGATTTATGAAAATATTCTTACCCTCTCCGCCATCCAAATTGAAGTAAAGGTCAGCAATGTTGGGGCACTTTTGGTAACAAGGAGCGGAGCAAAGCTTAGCCATGAACTGAGGCTCAAGGAGGGTATCAGATGAAATCCCAACAGACTTCCTATCAATCCCACAAGCCTGCACACACTGATCTGTCTCTATGTACCCAACCACTCCCTCCACCACAACTTCTGATGTCCTGCACCGGTACTCTATGCTTCCATCTTTCTTGGACATGGTCTCTAACAAGCACCTTTTTTCGGCCGACGACACCTAAAATGCACAAACATCGTTTGGCAAATTCTCACATATAAACTCACCTGAAAAAAATATATATCAAATCATGTTTAACTTAAAACCGTGTTTATTTAACAAGTTAAAGATCAATCTTGCATAGAAAACTAAGCAGAATACACACTGTCCAACTAACCTAGAACTGCATTGATGGAGAGGAGGAACGAGAGGAAGAGAACGAAGAACCTGGTGGAAACCGCCATGTACGGTGGATTTGCGATTAGGGTTTTATGATCTAATGTTGGATTTTGTTGGACAAAAAAGAACTCAAAAGAAAGATTTGTTTGTGAGATTAGTGGAAGGGTGAAGTGTGGATTTATGAGGAGGTGGCGGTTATGAACTACAAACAACAAAAGGTAACGACTAGCTATATATAGAGATAGACAACGTTGAACTATAAGGCGTCCTCTATATTCATGAGACGCGTTTGCAACCTTTCAGGTTGCTGAAACTATACGTCTACGGTTCTCTATCAATTTTTCTGTTTGGAGCAGATTTGTCATTGGTTCTATTTTCTGACTTTTTTTTTTTGGATCTTTTGATATAGGCACCTCAATTTTGAATTTTCTAGATCAAACATTCATGCATTTTAGTGATTTGATTAAACTTTTTTTGTCACAATTTTGGTGACATATGCACATTATATTGTAACAAATTTCCTATAATCTAGCCTTTTGATTACACTCGATAATTGTAAAAATAAAAATAAAAAATAAAAAAGTTGGTTAGATTCAAAATTATTTTCACAATAATGCTACAATTTAGCAATAATTATCTACTATTTAAGATATTTTCTTTCCAAAATAGTTTAAAATATTTGTAAATTCCCCAAAATCAAACATACCGAATTGCAAATAAACGTACCATAGTTGCAAATAAACGTATCAATTAATGATTTTTGTAAATTCAAACGTACCTGCAGATAATATATACGTAATGTATTATACTTAATAATAATTCATCAACAACTATACTTAAAAAAACAGCAAAAAAATTTGAAAAAATTACACGGAGCTTTTATGTTGATCACTAACTATTTGAAAAAGAAAAAACCATTTGGAAAAAGAAATAATATTACATGTTTGCATAACAAAAAAAAAATTGTGATCGACAAAACATATTTAGAAGAAGAGAAAATATAGTTTAATTACAAATATCTCCACTAAATAAGGAAAAGTGCATCATGCAGATAAAAAGATAAATTCAAAAATTATTTTAATTTTAAAAAATAGAGGTGACTATTGGTCAAAGCACATTAATCAAATTTTAAAATGGCACATATGTTTAATCTAAATGATATAAAAAAAAACTGTAGGGGATTCTAATTTTTCCTTTTTTTTCTCTTATTTGTATTTTGTGTTATAGATATTATATTAAAGTGTGATTGTATAAATCCTAGATAGATTTGGTTACTAGTTATTTTTTCCTACTAGTGTTGTACTTACTTGAAGAACAAGATTCCTCCCCTCTCTATTACTATAAATAAAGTCATTATGTAGGGAAAATACCACATCTCATACACACAAAAAAATCCCTACACTTTCTGTCACATCCCAAACCGACTCCGCCGTAGCACGACATTGTCCGCTCTAGGCTTACCATGTCCTCACGGATTTGTTTTTGGGAACTCAAACGAGAACTTCCCAGTGGGTCACCTATCCTAGGACCACTCTCGCCCAAACTCGCTTAACTTCGGAGTTCCGATTGAATCTGAAACCAGTGAGTTCCCAAAACGCCTTGTGCTATAGGGAGGGGAGCATGTACATATAAGGCATATCACCCCCTCTCTGTTGGTCGATGTGAGATCTTATAATCCACCCCGCTTAAGGGGAACCTGGCGTCCTTGCAGGCACATCCGCACCGAACGGCAAAGTGGCTTTGTAGGCACATCTGCACCGAACGGTAGAGTGGCTCTAATACCAAATTGTCACATCCCACCGCGACTCCATCGTAGCATGATATTATCCGTTCTGGGCTTACCATTCCCTCACGGTTTTTTTTTTTTGGAACTCACGAGTAACTTCCCAATGGGTTACCCACCTTGGGATTGCTCTCGCCCGAACTTGCTTAACTTCAGAGTTCTGATGGAATCCGAAGCCAATGAGTTCCCAAAAGGCCTCGTACTATAAGAAGGGGAGCATGTACATATAAGGCACATCACCCCCTCTCTGTTGGTCGATGTAGGATCTTACAGTCCACCCCACTTAAGCGGAACCCGGTGTCCTCGCCAGCACATCCGCACCGAACGGGAGTAGCTCTAATACCATTATGTCACATCCCAGACCGACTTCGCCGTAGCACGATATTGTCCGCTTTGGGCTTACCATTCCCTACAGATTTGTTTCTGGGAACTCAGATGAGAACTTCCCAGTGGGTCATCCATCCTAAGACCGCTCTTGCCCAAACTCACTTAACTTCGGAGTTTCGATGGAATCCAAAGCCAATGAGTTCCCAAAAGGCCTCGTGCTATAGGGAAGGGAGCATGTACATATAAGGCACATCACCCCTCTTCGTTGGTCGATATGGGATCTTACACTTTCTCCACTCTCTCTTGCGCACCCGTTTCTTCCTTTGTCACATAAATTTGCCACAGCATTTTGGTTATTCTTATTTGTTTTAGTTTTGCTTTTGTTATTGCTTATTGACTTGTTTTATTTTACAAGTGTTTTATTGTTGAAGCCTAGTTAATGATATAATTTAACAGTTATTTATTATAACTTATTAGCTTTGTGATACGACTAAAAATCTGCAAGATTAAAGTTTGATATGATTGTCAAAACGACCTTAATTAATCAATTTGGTTAAGGTAAATGAGAAATAAGAAATTGTTTTTTTTTTAAGGAAAACTAACGAAAAAGGTTTGAAAACTTTGAGTTTTAATCAAAAGGAGAAAAAAATGTTGTAAGTGAATAGTAATAGGAACGATTTTTTAGAGTAAAAATATGATTTTTCGTTAAAGTGAATAGTATCAGGAATGTTTCGTTAAAATTCCCCTTTTTTTTGTCCACTGCTACTATTTATTTGTTTTGGTTAGCTAAACTAGACAAACCATTAAGCAAATAAATGGTCAAGTAGTAGTTTTGCTTTTAGACATCAAGTTGTGTAAAGTTCAAACTAAATTTTCAGAAATTTAAGGATCTTTTGGAGGTTTCAAGTTCCAGCCAAATCGTGCCAATAACAGATAACAAATCCCTTTCGCCTTTTGTTTTTCCTGTCTTTCTTTAGCTAAATCTCTTGATCATTTGGTGAATAAGAAATCCATATTTGATATCAAAGATTGAGATTAAAATATCAAAAGCACGTTTAATTATTTTCTACTTTTGATACTGGATTTAAGAATTAGTAATCATGAATTCTTTTATCACCAAGAGAACATATTACAATATTATGATAAGTTTTGGGCTTTGACATTCCTGGGCCTAGGTTTTAAAGCCCAATATCCATAGAGACAAGGCCTGATAGAGTTTATTAACGACCTAAACCCAACATCAAACCCAACCCGACAACCCAAATTGCATTCCCACTTGTTATTTGTAATCTCCCTCGTCCTATTTTACTCCCCAACAAACCATGATCACAAAAACGAACATATACAGAAGCAAGATAAGTGGGACCCAAACGAAAACAAGAAAAATAACAGAAATTGTTGCCAACCTCACAAATCCCACACATACAATCCAAGAAACCCAAAAAAAAAAAAAAAAAAAAAACATCAAAAACCGGAAAATCAAACACTCAAAAAAACAGAGCAAAAATCACAAACACCAAATCATGGTTGCGGCAACGTTAACTTCACCGTCGTCTCAACTCCTATGCTCAAGCTCCCGCTCTCTCTCTAACCTCTCTCCTCTCCAACAATGTCTGTTGGGGTCCAAAGCAGTCGTCTCATGCCCTAACAACTTCAGTTACAGCAAGAGGAGGCATGCGGCCGACGGAGTTAGGTGCATGGCGGTGGCAGCGGAGACGGAGACGGTGGAGCCAAAGAAGAAGAGCGGATACAAGATTCAGACGCTGACGGGCTGGCTGCTGAAGCAAGAGCAGGCCGGGGTGATTGACGCCGAGCTGACCATTGTGCTGTCGAGCATTTCGTTGGCGTGCAAGCAGATTGCTTCTTTGGTGCAGAGGGCAAGCATTTCCAACTTGACTGGAATTCAGGGTGCGGTTAATATCCAAGGAGAGGACCAGAAGAAACTTGATGTTGTCTCCAATGAGGTTTGTGCTGCTTCTAATTCTTACCTGAACCGGAGATGTGAGTTTGGTCAATTTATCAGGACCATATGTCCGTACTAACACCCGCGTTCGAATTCTCTCCCGTTTTGTTTGAATCCCTCGCACGCATTAGATTGATTTAGAAACAGCATTTGTTAAAAAGAAAGATTTCTTCGCAAAGAACATGCTCAATTAGTCAATTGTTGATGTTTTGGACCTTTTGGTATTAAATAATGTTGGGAAAATTTTGGGATAAATTAGACAGAGTATTAGGAAAATAAAAATTAAGATAAAATTACAAAAAAGAATTCCGTTGCCGGGATTTGAACCCGGGTCTTTCGGGTGAGAGCCGAATATCCTGACCAACTAGACTACAACGGATTGGCGATTTTGTGTTGCTCACAAAGTATTATCATGGTGCCAACCTTTATAAATAGAGGGTTTGATTATTTAGTACAAACTACAAACAGGTTTTCTCGAACTGCCTGAGATCAAGCGGAAGGACAGGGATTATAGCATCAGAGGAAGAGGATGTGCCGGTGGCGGTGGAAGAGAGTTATTCCGGCAACTACATTGTGGTGTTTGACCCACTTGATGGATCATCCAACATTGATGCTGCTGTCTCCACTGGATCCATCTTTGGAATATACAGCCCAAATGATGAGTGCTTTGCAGACATTGAAGAGGACTCAACCGTAAGTCCACTAATGCGACGTTGTTTCATTTGTTCATTAAACTTCATTGGTTGATATCAGATAAGGAAATGTCAAATGTCATGTCATATATCACATTAGTTGATAATTAGAGATAAACCTACATACAACGGGAATGTCACTGTAGCTGTATTTCAAGTCAATCATGCACTGTCAATGTATCACGTGTTTTAACTCTCAAACAGTGGTGTATGATTAGCTTGAGATATCATCATGGCATCTCCATTGAACGTAAGTTCTTCTCTGAGGGAAAACGTAGTAATCCGAATAGGGTTCTTCCGAATTGTCACAGTTGAATGATTGGAATGATTTATATGTTGCATTTCAGCTTGACAGTGCGGAACAGAAATGTGTAGTGAACGTGTGCCAGCCAGGAAGCAACCTACTTGCTGCTGGCTACTGCATGTACTCAAGCTCTGTGATCTTTGTGCTCACAATTGGGACTGGTGTATTTGCATTTTCCTTGGACCCCATGTACGGAGAATTCGTCTTGACTCAAGAAAACATTCAGATTCCGAAAGCCGGAAAAATCTACTCGTTCAATGAAGGGAACTATCAGATGTGGGATGACAAGTTGAAGAAGTACATTGATGATCTTAAGGACCCAGGTCCTAGTGGCAAGCCCTACTCTGCAAGGTACATTGGCAGCTTGGTTGGTGACTTCCACCGGACGCTGCTCTATGGCGGCATTTATGGTTACCCTAGAGACAAGAAGAGCAAGAATGGGAAGCTGAGGCTGTTGTATGAGTGCGCACCAATGAGCTTTATAGTGGAACAAGCCGGCGGGAAAGGGTCGGATGGCAGTTCCAGAGTACTTGACATTCAACCAACTGAGGTGAGTACAATTCATTTAATAGTTGCGAGTTTCTGCAGTTGACTATGTAAATTGATTAACTAGAATTTCTACTTTTGTTTCTGCAGATCCATCAACGTGTTCCGCTTTACATCGGAAGCGTGGAGGAGGTGGAGAAATTGGAGAAGTACTTAGCATGATCAGAATGTGACAACAAAGAGATTTAATTTTGTTTTGTGAAGATAAAGTTGTATGCGAACTTTTTCACAAGAAGAACAATGAATTAAAGACTTGGGACTTTATATTTTGTTTTTGCTGAAATTTTGAAAGTCAAAAGTAGCCCTTGTAAAATATGAACAAACCTTCGTACTGGAGGAGAGAGACTTACATGAAACAAAACTAAGTACAAGCCATTAGCCTAATTAAGCCCAGGACTACAACCAGGGCATATTAACTACCAAATTACATGTATTTCCAAGGAACGTGAGTTGTCTAATGATATAGCAACTCTAGTAAAGCTTCTAAAATGGTTTTGAATGGCTAACATAATTAGAAATCTTTCCGAGGAAGTCGTTCCCGAAAACAGTCAGGTCATTGCTGTACAATTCTCCTAAGCGTCGGAGCTTCCACGATTTTTCACTGCAAATTGCGGAAGCGTGCGAATTAGTAATTCTAGACTTTTGAATGCAAACGAGAGGAAACATAAGAAAAGGATGGTGAATTACCAGGGCTTATAATCCTAATACATTTCGTCACAGACTTCATCGCAGTCAGAGGATCAGATCCTGCAACAACCGTGAATCACTAATTAGATATTCAAGATGGGTGAACAGGATGGAAACTTTATGGCAAATAGAAGTTGTTTCAAATCACCTTGCGCATTCATGTCCTTCTCTGATAGTACTTCTGTCACAGTTGATGTAAATTCTGACATAAATTGATTGACCCCCACGTTACCATCCGCAGATTCATAAGATGACCTATATGAGTTTTGTAGAAGAGAACATAAGAGAATTGAAGTGAAATGACAGTAGTGAAGAAAATAATGGAGAAACAGTTGTGATGTAAAAGTATGGAAGGCAGAGAATACCCTGAAACCGTCGCAGTGGAAGCATCAAAATTTGGTAGACCAAGTTCTTCACAATGAAGATCAAATTCACCTAACAGTTCAGTGAAGGAGAAATCCGCCCCAATGGCATCAAAGTTCGTCAAATCAATGTCGAAAAGATCAACTTCCTTTTCAGATTCAGGTGATGAAGTCTCATCGCCAGTTGGTTTCTCAAAGCTCATTGGCACATCAGAACAATCAAAATTAAGCCTCCCCTTTACATGGGACTCCCTCTTACTTGTCTTGGCAGGTGAAGAAATGCAATGGTTTGTTTCCACAGTGTAGCAAGCTTTGTTCGGGCTCAGAATCACTCTCTTTGAAGAAAATATGGTGCAAGTTGGGTTTACGTCTGGAGGATAATTGTTATAACTGCAGGTAGCACTGGAAGAAATCTCAAAAGGTGGCGTAGAGTTGTCACTTTGAATTGAATTTGGTCGCTGAGGTGTCCGAGGACCAGAGTTATTGGTTGGGACAGACAATGATGCCTGGTTGAACAAGCATTTCTCCACAGTGGAGCCATTGGGAACCAAATTGTGAGGTGATGATTGAACATCCAAAGACTGCTGGACAGATTCTTGATTATCAAGCCCATTATCTGATCCAGAAACTGCTCCTGCACCTGCTCATTTTAATGTTCAAGAAGAATGAACACCCAGTAACGACATAAAACAGATTAAGAGCAGCACAACTTTGAAGAACATGCACAGTTATATACCTCTGCTGTGCATATTGCTCTTGCCAGCAGGTAATTTGCAGCGATATCTTTTAGCAGCATTTGAAGCATCCACAGGAACCTTTGAACTCTTTCTCTTTGTTGTAGGTGGGTGGATTGTTATTGGAGAGCAGAAATTTCCAGGCCTCGTGTTGGGGTTGGAAGGTGTGGTCACAGGAGCAACTGGTGTTTGGTGCATTAGAAGGCCTAATCGAAAGGCGCAGGAAAAAAAAACATGTTGAGTTCATAGCTTATAGAGCGATTATTCTTTTGGGTTTCTGTTAATTTATCACACCCTCAGAGGGATTCAAATAATTTAAGGCATACAAAACAGAAATCCTAAAAGTTGAAGCATCAAAACTCTCAAAAACTATATGCAGCTTTCACTATATTCTTAATTGTACCTGCAGCGGACCCATTAGACGGGTGAGATGGAGAAGCCAGGAGCATCGGTTTCGGAGCCACAGCCGGAGCTGTAGAGATGGCGGGGCTTCCACTGGCATTGTATGTATTCATCACGCTTTGCATCCCCTTCAACAGGGTTTGGACCCGGGTCTTCTCCTGCTCCACTCGGACCTTCTCCTGATCCAAAATCACCTTCTGCTCCTTCAACCGTATGTACTCGTCCAAAATCTCCGCCAAGCTCAGCAAGCTCTTCGGCGCCTGCCAAATTCAGAAAAATCCAAATCCCAAATCAAACAAAGACAAAAACTTTGTGACCGATTTCGAACAAATCTTCGAGAAAAACAGATTGGGTACCTCTCGAATCGGAGATTTGGCGATGAGAGACGAAGCCTCGGTTCTGAAAACGGAACGGGTTTCCGAATAGTTGTTGTCGCAGAGGTAGCGGTCGACGATGAAGGCGATTTGGACCGGGGTGACTTTTCCCTTCCCCAAATTCTCTGATTTCTTGCCTTTGGATTGCTTCCCCATTTCTGAAGATTGCGAGATGCTGTGGAAAACTAGGGATTGGATGGAAGTGAGGAGGAAGGAGAGGTTGAGAACTTGAGATCTGAGGAAGAGAAAATGGGAGAGGGTTAAAAAGGAGGGAGTTTTAGAGAAACGAGAGGAGGGAGATGGAAGAATAGAAACCGCGGGAGTTTTTGAAATTTTGGGACGAAACTGGGAGAAATGGGGGACGCTAGAAACAGGCCTCTTCGAATCTCTTCCACCACCAACAGAGGTTAAGTGATCCGAATCTTTGAAATTTCATTTAACTGCCCACCTGTTTTGATTCTTTAAAAGCTATAATAATTTTTGATCATTTAATAAAATTTCAAAAACTCGGATCACTTGATCAGATAAACTTGGTAAAAGAGATCTGTTAGATCTCTTTCCCGGCCGGGAACTGCAATTTGTATAAAAATAAAAATTCAATTCGGCAACTGCAATTTGTGCAAGTATCCTAATTCCTAACCCTAATTATAATAAGCAATAGCAATTCACTTAGCCAATATTTGATCAAAATAGGAATTTGGGACAAAAATAGTGTAACTAGACCTAATGCAAAAGTTTTTTTTTTTAATGGAAATAAAACTTTCACGACAACTGTTAAAATGGTCTTAAACGCATAAATAGAAATTTATGAGTACAATAATTTTAAAGAATTTGCCTCAGATTCACAAAATATCATAAAGTATATCCATTTTAATCACGTGCTATAATTTATTTTTATTTTTTTGGATAAAAAACATCAATGCGCTATCTTTAGTTTAAATGACATACTTATACATCTTACTTTAAATAATTAAAATCGAGCTCAAAGTCACTTATATTATACACATTTCATGCTAGTTAGAAAATAAAGAACCTTGTATAGCAACTGGAGGAGTCCAACCCAAATTCGTACGTAATTTATAACCAACATAAACATTAGATCGTAACACGTGAAGTGTTCACTATTTGCTCGCCAATGTAACACATCAGCATTAGTAATGATCAGGAATTATTGTTTGTTACACTCTAGTTAATTAGGACATGACATTTACATTATGTTTGGATGAGGAAATTAAACTTAGAATCTAGGTAAAAGTCGGAATTTATAAGTTGACATGCATCAATTCTCTTGTTTGGATTCATAACCACAAAAATTTAGAATTTCCGCATGGAAAAAATACTTGGAATTTGGGACCTCCAATTCCCAAGTTTAAATTTCATGTAGATAAGTGTCATTTCTCAATTTCTATGATTGCGAGTTTAAAAATAACAAATTCCGCATTCAATTCCATTATTCTTGTAGATTAACCAAATAAGAATATTCACAAATTCTAGAAAATAAAATTCCGTCATTTCAATTTCCATCATTTTGAAATTCCTTAGTAATCTTAAATTTCTTCGTCTAAACATAGTATTAGTGCTTCTTTAATCGTGATATTAGTTAACTTATCAATAAGTGATGTTCATTTTTCTTTCTCTCTCTCTCTCTCTCTCTCTCTCTCTCTCTCTCTCTCTCTCTCTCTCTCTCTCTCTCTCTCGATCAAAACCTACCACTTTTTTTTTTTTAAACAAACGATATTATCTACACTGAGAGCAACTCCACCCTTAGAAGTCTCCTTAAGCTATAGAAATAATGTAATTCAAATTTATATTTGATGAGAACCGAGCCTAAAAACTCTCATTTATAAGTGCAAAGAAATTTTATTAGACCGTAGTAACCGACAAAATAAATCTAGTTAATGTCAAGGACTTAAGGATAGAGACCTTCCAAGCCTGCTTCGGTTCATTGGGCTTTTTAGATTAACCGCCGACAACCAAACAAAACATAAAAACGGCCCCAAACTAAATTCTGGGCCATCTAGAAATTCAGTCATAAATCCAAAGGGACAGAGAATCCACAACTCCCTCCTTCTCCTCTCTGCAACACGCTCAACCGTCAGGATGACAATAGGACTTCTCCCATGGAGTCCTTGCCACCACTCTCTATCTCCCACCTCCCTCTTCTCACTCCCCCTTGCTTTCCCCATTACCAAACACACCCAATTCCCACCTTCCATCTCCGCCACTATTGAACCCGCCACCGCCGGCACCCAACACCTTACAGCCAGAGAGAGAAGGCAGCTCAGGAACGAGAGGAGAGAGAGCAAAACTGGCACCAGCTGGAAAGAGGACGTGGAGGAGAAGCTTTTGGAGAAGCCCACGAAGAAGTTCGCCAATTGGAAGGAAGAGCTCAACCTTAATAACCTCGCTCACGAGGGTCCACAATGGTGGATCATCAAGGTCTCTCGAGTCAAGGGCCAGGAGACCGCTCAGCTCATCGCTCGATTGCTTGCCAGGAACTATCCTCAGATTGATTTTAAGGTACTAGATTACTTCAATTCAATGTTTTGGTTTCTGGGTTTTTTGCAAAATTGAAGAAATGTGATACTATTGTATGTTTGATTTCGTTGATTTTAAGGTATTTACTAGTTCAAGTCAATGTTTTGGCTTCTGGGTATGTAGCAAATTTTATGTAATGGGATAATGATGTCTGCTTGATTCCAGCTGAACATATTGAATTGGTGCCCTGAAGTATTTCTTATTCAATTTAATGTCTAGACCAAAATTAAACATGTAAGTATCTGACTGTTCGCTTTTCAGATATATGCGCCAGCTATCCAAGACAGGAAGAAATTGAAAAATGGTAACTTGGTTAAACCGAGACCACTATTCCCAGGGTGTCTGTTTATAAGGTGTGTATTGGACAAAGAGATACATGACTTCATAAGAGAGTGTGATGGAGTTGCAGGCTTTGTCGGTTCCAAGGTCGGAAATACGTGAGTAAATTTCTTCCATAGTAGGTTTGCTGTGTGTTGCGTAATGTTATTGTTATCGTAGTATGACAAGAGCGTGGTTGATTAAGGAGATATGAAGAAACCTTTTAGATAGAAATGTCAATTTGTTATTTTCAGAATTAAATCCTGTTTAGAACTGATTGAGCTTGCCTGGTTATATTGGCGGGATTGTAAGAGAAAAAGAAGATCCTGGTATTCTTTTACAAAAGAAGTTCTGAAAGAATGCTTCATTTGGTCAAAACGACAGACATTATGTATAAAGTTATGAAGTCATGTTATGCCTGCACAATTACGTAATATGAAGCTACTTGTGCGCTTATGTGTTAGCTAAAACACACAAGGTAGATTGTGGGTTAAGTTTTCTGGTTTACTGGCATTTTCGGGATTCCCTGGCAGGCATTATTTTCACTGTTAATTTCTAATATGGAGGCCATCTAAATGATATATCCTTCTAGACTACTACCTTGTGCGTTTTCCAGCGAGATTTTATACAATGTTATTCGCATGTGCACAGGAAAAGACAGATTACCAGACCCCGGTCAGTTTCTGAGTTTGACATGGAAGCTATCTTCAGGCAGGCTAAGGAAGAACAACAGAAAGCTGAACAAGCTTTTGAGCAAGAGCAGCAAGAAGCAGCCCTCAATGATGCTGACGAATCTGCTGGAGATTCTATTTCTAAACCAAAAAGGCGACCTAGAAAAACACTTGATCCTCTCATAAATGGTTCGTCTAAAGGAAAGAGTGAGAAGCTCATCCCAGGTTCTTCTGTACAAGTTTTATCTGGGACTTTTGCAGAATATGTAGGCAGCCTGAAGAAGCTGAATAAAAGAACAAAAAAGGTTTGTTTTTTCTGGCATGAAATATTCAGTTTAATTAAGTGAAAATGGGTGGAGGTTAAGCATGCATGTCTTCTTTTTGTTTGGGATATATATGATAGAACTATTAGTGTCTTCTTATGGGTTATTTACAACAATATCAATGTCTTCTTTTTGTTTGGGATATATATGATAGAACTATTAGTGTCTTCTTGTAGGTTATTTACAACAATGTCAACACGATAAATGAAATAATTTCTCTTTTGGAAACTTAACAAAAGGAAGAAAAATGTGTGTCATCTTGCAGGCAACCGTGGGATTTATGTTATTTGGGAAAGAAAGCTTAGTCGATTTAGATATCAGTGAAATTGTTTTAGAGACCGTTGAAAAAAAAGTTGTTTCAGAGACCATGTAAATATGTTCAGTCATCAATCATTTTTAAATGGTAAGCTTTTCAATCTTTTTCCCCTTGTTATATCTTACTTTCATCTATATGAAAATATCTAGCGCCTTCAAAGTATAGTTTGGTTTTCTGTTTGATCTGCCATGAAATGAAGATATAATGCATACTAATCACAAGTTTCCAAAATTCCATACCATTATCGTTTATGTGGTTAGGTCCTCATTGTAAGTTTCTGATGACCCGATGCACCAAGACATGGATATAAAATCATAAATCACATAAACAAGGGAGATTATTTGAAGGTCCACTACCAACCGTATTAAATCGTAAATAGCTAATTTGGATTGGCTGCCTTATTTGTGGCCAAAATTACTGTACTCATATTGGTAATGTCTGTCCTTAGTTCTACATAGGTCACATTTTGGCCTCCCTCTAGATGTTTTTCCCCTTTGCTGCCAACTTCCGTTTTGAAATTATGGTGAAATTTTGAGTGGCGTATTGCATATCAGAGCAGTCTGCTTTTGGTTGTGTTTTGGTACTTTTGGTGTTTAGGTTCTTTCTGGTCACATGGAATTAGGGTTCAGACTTAACCATACTCGTGAAAATTCGGTCAAGGCCTTTGAAAAAATTGTGATAGGAAAATGTGTCTTCGTGTCCACAGAGATGATGCCGTGAGTAGATTATGAAGGGTTGCTCACCAATTCTACGAAAGGAGTAAATGTAAGTTGCAATATAAACACATGGTAATTGGTAGTGATGATAGGCCTTAGAACAACAGATGAAGATCTCTTTCATTCTTGAACACTTTGTTCTTCCTCACTCTCCATATGCAGTAGATTGTGACTGCATAAATCATCTTCTGTAGGGTAACAGTAAGGGATATACCTCTCCAAACAAAACCAGCCCAGACACAATGATTGGTACTCAACCAGGGAACTCTGCAATTGCTCAAAGCCGGCCTCCAGATTCCCTCGCTAAATGGACAATCAAAAGAAGCGTGAGTATGAGTCTAGTGCTGCCAGACAGAAAACACAATTAGCGTTAGCTTTGATCTCTACCGCAGCAAGACAGAAAGTGTGCACAATTAGCATAGCTGAAGGAGAAAAAATAATGACCCTCTTTAAGGTAGCAAACAGCCTTTAGTAAGTACTGTCCCGTTCTCCTGGACCCTACACTCCAAGGAAAATGCGGTCACCTACCACTCGATTTAATCCAACGGTGGAGGACAAAGTAAAACAACAAAAGTTAAATGAACATTTATTCTTCCCACCCTTGGATTAAGATCGAACTGTATATGTCCACAATTTCCTTGGACCATAAGGTCCGGGAGAACAGGACTATTAGTAGGTAATAGCCAACCATAGAATGGAAGTCATTCTGCCCACACAGTAGTTTAGTGCAGCTATGCTAACTCCACATTTAGATGTTCAAAGTATAGGTGCCAGATGTGGCAGTTAGCCACCTATAACATCTGTACTATTAGCTTTAGATCCATGCCAATCCCAAAGACCACCTTGGACTATGCTACTACCACGGCTTCGTGGGGAAGGCTAACTGGTCCAATTTTGTTAGGGCTCCATCTAATGAATAAGGGGCCAAGGGTTGTCAAATGTCATGATAAGGAAGCACTGCCATCCTCAATAGTACAACGAAAGAGAGCGAGGGAGCCTCATAGCATTAGAATCTTCAGTTCATGAGCAAATCTGTGTAGATATTGCGGAGTCAGTCCACTAACTCTACTTTCATGCTTAATTATTGTTTACTATGATTCTCCTTTAGAAAACTAAGTATATTATCATCTTGGGGTCCTCCTTAGTCATTATCTTAATGAGCTGCTAATTATTTAATGGGCAAGAAAGCAATTGAATCTGCCTGCCCCAGATGGTGCTCCTTGCATATTCTATCTGTGAAAAACTTTAAAGCACAAAGCAATTGAATCCGCCAGAACATACATGAAAAGTGGTGTCTTACTGGACAGAAAAAGTCATGTTATCTTTTGCACTTGAGCGTTTTATGATCATACACGTCCAATGTGCACATTCGTTAAGTTTATATTGTTTTTCTGAATGTTTTCCTTAAGTTGTTTATCCAATTCTTAGTTTGGATCAAGAAATTATGTTGCGTTTACTCGAGTTTTGTAATGTTCTTGCTTGCATTTGTCAAAACCCGGCACCTTCCATGTGTTTGGAAATAGCAGACTGATTTTGGCCAAGCATACAGATGATGGATTCATGGAGACTGCTTAGTTTATGGTGGGGGTTTTGAGGTTTGTTATGTGTTGAGAAAGGGACAATGGAAGGGGGACCAAAGAAGTTGAATCTCAATACTCATAAAAGTGAAATCTGTGAACTGTATTCATACTTTAATGCTTGTATTTTCCTTCATCACTTTAGTTCTTGTATTCATACTTGTTATATGTGGTTCTAAATCCGTTATGAATACACGATATAGATAAGACGCTCTACCGAGTCTTTCTAACATACAACAATGTATGGACTGGGACGTCAGGATGACGGTAATTTGGTAACTGTCAAATCCTCACGGTAGTATTGATTAACTAATATCACGGATTGTAACTCTTGGCATTATAATTTAAACAAAGCAATATCAAGCGTTTCGCTCACTCGTATTTGAACTTGCGAATTTGTGACGGAGCTACTTTAGCATCGAAGAATATTTCGATCTTCGAGCTGTAAAACTTAGAGGCGAAGACAATTGTCCATGTCCACGTGGTGATTGCACCCAACCGATGACTTACACGTATGCTTTTACGGTAGAAGGAAAAGTAATTAAAGAAGAAACAAAACAAAGAAGGTTCGTTGTTAAACAAACAATTTGTTCCACTTTTACGGTGAGGCAGTGAGATAACACGCAGATTAGATTAGATTAGATTGGATTAGATTAAGATTAGATTAAAGATTATATAATTAAATAAGTGAGTGAAGGAAACTCCATCCTGTTTTTGTTTAGTCCAAGAACAGTAGACGACACAAAAGCACGCGCACAATAGTTGTTTACTGAAAAGAGCTTGCTAAAGTAAGCACCATGCACACCACCCTATCTCTCTCTCTCGTCGGTTTGATTTTTATCAAACACTTGCTGCGGTTTATGGATGGTCCCCTATCCAAAAGCCAAATGGACAAAACTGAAAAGAGAGAGGAAGTAGTGGGAGAGAAATATTAAAAATTGTAATACAGCTGTCCCTTCCTTTTAAAATACTAACATCCTTCTATTGGTAGCAAAGTTGTGCTCCTACCAGTTGTATACAATCAGTAACACTTAAGAATTTCGCTTGTATTGAAGGTCTTTCACCGGCTTCATCTAGAAAACTAAATATACCTTGCTATTTCTTTTATAGAGTGGGGTGAAGAGTTTTATTTCTTTTATATACAAACGATGTTGAGGGATAGAGTAATCGAACTCTAAAACTTGAGTGTAGGATGAATGTTCTTAACGAACTGAATTAGTTTATGGTTGAACTTTTGTATAATTGAAGTCATTGTACCTCATGATTCACTAATGTTGTTTTGCCATATTTATGGAGATAAACGAGTACTTATTTGCTGTTGTTTTTTTGTAAACTCAACCTAATTAGTAGTCTAAATTTACCTTATAATGTTATAAGATGCTTATATTGTCGGATAATCAAGCAAAAAGAAAAAACACTTCCATTTCATTTCCGTATGCCCAAGAATCTTAAAAAGAAAAAGTAATTTTATAAAGTTCATCACCATCAATAGAAGTATAAAAATGATGGCTAATTCTGAAAATACACACAAAAAAAGAGGTGGAAGTGCAAATTGAAGAAAAGTACAAGCACACAAGTGCAAAAAAAACTTTATTATATTCCGCCAGTCAGCAACCACTCAGAGAAAGTGCGTCAGAGAGTTTGCAGAAAAAAGAGTAAACGTAATAAATTTTCACAACCTCCAACCCAACCGCCTCCATATTCTTTACCCACCTCCTCTGCTTTCTTCCACTTCCAAACCCTGAGAAAACCAAACAAATTCACCTTTAATTGCAAATGGGCATCTTCCCCGAGTCCTAAAAACCCCACTGCTCAATCCCCAACCAGATTCAGCTCCAACCCGCTTCCTCCATGGCCGCATCTTCCATCTCCACCCACTTCGTCGCCGTAGCTTTCCTCGTTTTCTTCCTCAGAACCACCTCCGCCGCCTGCAACTCCTCCTTTTCGGTCACCCATTTCGGTGAAGTTTCAAACTTTGGGTCAGATATTGCTCTGTACGGAGATGCAGAGGTCGTCAATGGCGGATACGCAGTTCAGCTCACCAGTTCGGTGAGCTCGAGCGCCGGCCGAGCTATTTACAAGAGACCCATCGAGCTGTTTGAAGGTAAGCCTCGGAAATCCGTGTCTTTTTCGACGAACTTCTCGTTTTCTATTTCCAACGGCGGTGGGGATGGATTGGCGTTTGTTGTGGTTCCAAAGGGTTTTAATCTTAGCCTATTTGGTAACGGCTCTTTTGGGCTTTCTCTGGGAAATGTTAAAAGTAAATTCAAAATTGCTGCTGTCAAATTTGATGCATTGAGTGATGGAAATGTTCATGTTGGAATTGATGTGGGTAGTACTGTTTCTGTTAAAGTAAGCAATGTTTCTGCTAAGAATTTGGATCCAAGTAATGGGAATAAAACGCAGGCTTGGATCGATTACGAAGCGGGTTCGAATCGATTTGAAGTTAGGCTGAGTAAATTCGGTGGTTCGAAGCCGGTTGATCCTCTGCTGTGGTATCCGATTGATTTGTCGAAAATGTGGGGAGATAAGGAAGTGCTTGTGGGATTGAGTGCGATGAGTAGGAATTCGTCTCAGACATGTTCTGTATACTCTTGGAGCTTTGAGCAAAGGCATGTGCCTCACTGGACGCACTCGCAGCCGGTAGATCCTAAGGCCGCTGCGAAGAACTCGAAGGCGGAGGAAAAGAAAAGGGATTGTACAAAAAAGGCTTTCGGTGCAATGGTTTTCGGTGTTGCTTGTGGAGCATTGGCGTCATTTGTCGGACTGTATCTGTGGACCGTCTTTGGTAACAGGCGTCCGGTGGTGCCGGAGGAGTATGCTGAGAAGCAGAAAGAGTTTGAGTACGAGAAAATGAGAGCAGTTGCAGATAATAAAACCATGGAAGATGGAAAGCAGTAGATGCTTGAATGTTGAAGGATGCTGTTTGTTGTGTTGTAAATCAATCTTGTTTTCTTACCCTAGTATTTTCAGGTTGTCCTTTACTTGTACTAGTTGTAGTTAAATGTTGCGGTCAATTGTCAAAATTTAGTAAGTTTTGTTACGTATTTTGTCCAATGTTGGAGCACTGGGATTGCACTTTTGAAGGCTCCTTCGATGGCTGCTATCTTTCTCTTTGAATGCCGACCCTCTACATTTAGCATCGCGGTTCCCGCATGATTGTTTAGTTGTTATTTTTTGTGGGTTAGTACTTGCATCCCTCCATGAGAGGAATGCACATACTCTACCATTTACGAATGACGTATTTGTGCCCTGTAACCTTCAAAATAGGAGCCGTTCAATTTTTTGATCTTCATTTGTAGATCATCCCACAAAAAAATTATTCAAATATTGTTTAATTATCCAATGTATCAGATAAATCAACGGTTCATTTAATATGTAAGGTGGCACACACATTGTCCATTTGTTCCACACATTTGGGTGCATAAATGATTTTCAATTTGAAGGATTTTTTTTTAAATGATCTTTAATTGAAGATAAGAAATTGAACAGTTTTAATTATGAAATTTTTATCACGAAGATACGCAAATTGTGGAATATGTTCGTATCCTTAAGAGGGATGCAAGTATTATTCTCGTCTATGTTTCAATTGCAGGTCTTTCTAGTTAGAGATACCGCCTTCTTCGTGTCAAGTATTTTATTTTGGGTAATGTTAGGAATACCAAATTTTTAAATCAAATTTTGTAAACCAAATAATTTGGTTATTGATTATTGGATTATCATTAAGTGTTGATTAATGTGTTTATATTCTATTGGTGACACATCATTTTGTTTGCAAACTTGGTTTAAAAATTTGTCTTCCTAAACGATGAACCATTTTTACCAGAAATAATTCCCCTGCTCTCCTTTGTGGTAACTGTAGATGAGGGCCAGCAACTGCAAGTTAATAAAGGTTATGTCACCAGATGAGATCCAAATTAAAGGTTTGATTTCTAAGCAATGGCATACTTAATCCTCGGTTTAGGTCTTAAACCCGTAAATCATACATATCACATGAACAAGAAATGCGGAATCTTTTCTCTCTCCTCACGTGACGAGATAAAGTTGTATACAACATAGTTCAACAAAGCCTCTCTGGTGATCTATGCATAATATTGATTTTTCAAAAGATGGCATTGACTCCAAAGATTCAACTGATTCTCTTGACGGAATAAGAATATTTATCGACAGCAATCTAAATTTTATAAGAAATTACAAAATAACAAGACGCGGTAAATTTCTTAGATTCATACAAGAAATTACGCTTCTACTTAAAAAGGGTAATACCACCATATAGAAAATCTCAGCTTACTCAAGTACATATAACAAAAGAAATTTAACTGAGATAACAAGTTTTGCTTTTAACGATATTAAAACCTACAACTACAACGAACAGCATTCGCTTTGTCATACTCCAGCAACTGGGAGTTGCGGCATTTCAAACCACGTTACATCTCCTCCTGAGCTTCCTCCTCTTCGTCCTCATAGTACTCATCCTCCTCAGCTGTGGCATCCTGGTACTGCTGATACTCTGAAACCAGATCATTCATGTTGCTTTCAGCTTCTGTGAACTCCATCTCGTCCATGCCTTCACCAGTGTACCAATGCAAGAAAGCCTTCCTCCTGAACATAGCAGTGAACTGCTCGCTCACACGGCGGAACATCTCCTGAATTGAGGTTGAGTTTCCAATGAAGGTGGACGCCATTTTCAAGCCGGTGGGTGGGATATCACATACAGTAGACTTGACATTGTTGGGAATCCATTCCACAAAGTAAGAAGAGTTCTTGTTCTGGACATTGATCATCTGTTCATCAACTTCCTTTGTGCTCATTTTACCCCTGAACACGGCTGAGGCAGTCAAATACCGACCATGGCGAGGGTCAGCTGCACACATCATGTTCTTCGCATCCCACATTTGCTGTGTGAGCTCAGGCACAGTGAGAGCTCTGTACTGCTGTGAACCGCGTGAGGTCAAAGGAGCAAAACCCACCATGAAGAAGTGAAGACGAGGGAAGGGGATGAGATTGACAGCAAGCTTTCGGAGGTCAGAGTTCAACTGACCAGGGAACCTCAAACAGCATGTGACACCAGACATAGTTGCAGAAATCAAATGGTTCAAATCCCCAACTGCATAAACATTACAATCAGTATACTGTATCCAAAAACAAATAAAATCAAAGTATCAAGTACAATCAACTGAGGAAAACTTACAGCTCGGGGTGCTGAGCTTGAGTGTGCGGAAGCAAATGTCATACAGAGCTTCATTATCAAGAACCATACACTCGTCTGCGTTTTCAACAAGCTGGTGCACAGACAAGGTTGCGTTGTAAGGCTCAACAACTGTGTCTGAGACCTTTGGAGAGGGAAAAACCGAGAAAGTGAGCATCATCCGGTCTGGGTATTCCTCTCTGATCTTTGAAATCAAGAGAGTACCCATGCCAGACCCAGTACCTCCTCCCAGAGAATGACACACCTGAAACCCTGCAATCCAAAACAAAACCAACCTAAATTCAATGGACCTATAAACAAAACAAATGAGAAATAAAAAGAAGCCCCAGACAAAATTTATCAAATACATTTGCAGGCATTAAAAAATAACACAAATGAAAGAATAAGTCATTGAGGAAATTTATCAAACACTTTCAAGGCAATCACAACACTCCATGGACACATAAAGTCAAGACAAACGAAATGATATCAAGTCGCTCAGGAAATTATCAAACGCCTTGCAGGCAATCACAATTCTCTATAGACACATAAAACAATACCAACAAGATGAAAACAGATCACACAGGAAATTTATCAAACGCCTTGCAGGCAATCACAATTATACATGGACACATCTTATAGACCAAAAGAAATAATATCAGGGCATCAGGAAAATCATCAAACACCTTGCAGGTAATCATAATTCTACATGAACACGTAAAACAAAACTAAATAAATAAATAAAAGAAGGAATTAATCAAATACCTTGTAGGCAATCACAATTCTCGGCCTCCTTGCGAACCACATCAAGAACCGAATCGATCAACTCAGCGCCTTCGGTATAGTGACCCTTGGCCCAGTTGTTTCCGGCACCAGACTGGCCGAAAACGAAGTTGTCAGGCCGGAAAATCTGACCGTAGGGTCCAGATCGGACGCTGTCCATGGTCCCAGGCTCGAGGTCCATGAGCACAGCCCTCGGCACGTACCTCCCGCAACTGGCTTCGTTGTAGTAGACATTGATCCTTTCAAGCTGGAGCTCCGAGTCTCCCTCGTACCTTCCGGTGCCGTCGATGCCGTGCTCGGCGCAGACCACCTCCCAGAACTTGGCGCCAATCTGGTTGCCGCACTGGCCTCCCTGGATGTGAAGGATCTCACGCATTTTTGGTTGAAAGGGGGGTGAAAAATCAGAAAGGGTTAGGGTTTGTGGGTCTCTCAGTGAGAAAATCGCAGAGAGAAATGGATGAGACAGAAGGGTGGGGACGGAGAGAGAGGATTTTATAAGAAAGGTAGGCTTTTTGGGTCGCAACGGTTGGATTTGAATGGAGAAGCGGGAGTTTTTGTTTGAAAGGGTTGGATATGAGTTGTGGGGATTGGAAATGGACGGTTCAGATTTTATTTGGAGGACCTCGGTTTGAAATTTGAAATTCAAATTTCAAAAACTAGCTGGGTGCCAGTAAATTTTGGCTCCGTTTTTATAATTTGGGAACAGTTTCCTTAAGAATTAAAATAAAATATAAAATATAATTTGGAATACACATACAATTTTAAAAGGATTATTTACGACCACTTCTTGAAACTCAAATTCAGTCTTAATTTATCCTTTAAAGGTGCGTTTGTTGCACCGAACTGAACTAACTTCAGGGACTAAGCTAGTTTGGTATGTCGAGATGTGTTGGACGTCACGTGATAGTGACGTAACCAAGTGCGCAACAGAAGTGATACTAATAAAAGAAATGTGAATAATTAAAAACCAAAACTAAACTTATTTAACTAGAGATATTATGTAAGTGTGTGAAAGTGATCAAATATAAGATACACGCATATCAGAGCATAAGTAAAACGAAAGTGCAATTGAACTAACTAAGTACTAATTATACAAATTGGGAGACGATCCCTACTTTTATTTATGGAAACGTCAGAACCGCCGTGTAGTCCTCTTGAGCAACCAAAGACGAGCAACTACCTATAACCTGGAGGGGCGCAAAACATAAGGGTGAGTGGGTAAAAACAAAGCTTTAGAAAAGTACATTTATTTTTATGAACATAATAATCCCTCTCCGTGAAACCCGTGTAATTTCCAGGAAATAGTAATATGCACGTATATAAAAACTATGTTTAAGAGCAGTGAAAACAAAATTATGCCATGTCATAACGTTCAGCAGTAAAATATGTAAGCCATGTGAAACGTCGATATAAGTTAGCATGTCAGCCGGAGTCATCTAATATAACATGTACGACTGGACCTATAGCTCGTCAACATATGTCTGCAAACGAGTCGGAGTCACCTAATGTGACCTGTATGACAGGTTGGGTGTAAATAAGTACGCTCAAGTGCTACAATCACATGAAAAGCTGTGCGATAGATCGTGGGTCACCTATGAGTCAGAACCACCTATTGTGGTTTGTACGACAAGCTAGCACCAAAACTTGAATCCAAGGTGAGTGTGCGGTGCGGGAGGTGAACAATCACGTGAAAGTTGTGCCTTGGCCTCGGGCGGGAGCACTAACACCGAGGTACAGCATAATAAGCTCTAAATGCATAAATGCATAGCAATATGCAATGCAACAAGACCAATCACATGCTAACTCACCTGAAGCTTACTTGAGCCTTCGTAGCATCGAATAGTATAATTCACAATTCATACTAATGCAACAATATAGTAATAAGCAGTACAGACATGGCATACATGGCATAAATTCATTTTAAAATGTTTTTGGAAATCATAAAGCATTTATATATATACACACACACACACACCCACTCACTGATAAGTAGCAGGATTGTAACCCCCTAGCCTAGCTTGTCCACACTTGTCCTCAGGGTACGTCTCACATATATGTGAAATAACTACTTTAACATTAGTTCGATAGCACATAAACAAAGCCTAGGATTAATTCCTCATAAGTTGCTCAAATAGGGTGTTTGAATATACCAACATGATCTACTTGACAGTCCGAACACTCACATACTTTTAGAAAAAATTTTGGACACCGGACACACCTTCACGAACAGGCACGTGTTGTCCTTATGCCTTACGCCGTTAGAAATATTCCATCAGTTTGATGGAATATTCCGCTAAATGTAACTGACGGTACCATACGCCGTTACAATATTCAGTTAAAGTTAACAGAATAGTCCCCTTCTTCTCCTGTCATTCCGCCAGTCTCTGCCGTCTGTTACCGGCTGCACTCACCTGTTTCTGGAAATTTTTCTAAAGCTTATAACTTTGTCATTTCTCAACCAAAATCCATGAAATTTATATGGATTTAAAGGTCATGAAAAGTAGAACACATTCGTACCTAATAGAAGTTCAAAATCCAATGAAAAACGATCATAAATTCCCTTGATACTTCCGGCCAACACTGCAACCTTCCAAACTCGTCTATACCAACGTCCACTTCATTCCAAAACTACTTCAAAAAGTTTTCAAAGTTGGGTGAATACCTTTCCAAGCCTTAAAATCTCGAAAACACGCCGGGATCGCGTCGAAACAAACTTGACTCCTCGCCAGAGCTTCTGGTTTCTCATGTTTCTGTTGTCCGTTCGATGAGCTAAGGGTATGGCTGAGTTCAAAAGGTCGAAAGGAGAATGATGGTGGTTTCGAAAGGCTCGATCCGTGAGAGTTTGATGATGATGATGTATGTAGGTGTCATGGCGCAGAAAGAAGAAGGAGAAAGAAGGCTCGAGAAGAGGGGAGGGAATGTGTACGTGTGTGTGTGTGTGTGTGTGTGTGTGTGTGTGTGTGTGTGTGTGTGTGTGTGTGTGTGTGTGTGTGTGTGTGTGTGTGTGTGTGTGTGTGTGTGTGTGTGTGTGTGTGTGTGTGTTTCCTCCTGATTGGGCAGAAGAAGAAAATGTTAAGCCCTGAATAGGCTACCATAAAAGAGGGAGAAAGAGGACTTATTTTGTTCGGTCCAGATGAGATAATAGCCCAAATACCTAATTGGGTCCAAGGAAATAGGAATTATGGTGATTGGTTTCTTATTTTGGTATATTTACACTCTATACGTTCGTAACTTCCTTTTTACGGCTCCGATTAGGCCATAACTCGCGTCAACGCGTTCGTGACATCTAGTATAATCTAATTACGATAGCGAGGAAATTAATTTAGAACTGCATATGTACATCCATTTCGCTAAGCCAACAAGGGCAATATTGTCACTTTACACACTAGGGGAGAAAAATATATATAATAATTTGGGACGGATCGTCACACAATGTCTGTTTCCTGGTACAGTCTTACATTATTTTTACATTTAGATTCAGACATTGCAATGCAGTGTCCGTTTCCTGGAACTGTTTTTTATATTGTTTTTACATTTGGATTCAGACACTGCAATGCAATGTCTGTTTCCTGGTTCTGTTTTTCACATTTTGTTTCATAATGCAGTGTCTGTTTCTTAGTTCCTTTTTTTTATTTTTTTATTTTTTATTTTTTTTTACATTTTGATTCAAATGTTGTCTTGCAGTGTCTATTTCCTAGTTCTATTTTTTCCATCTCCTATGCTTCGCACTTTGCACGACTCCTTTTACATTTAGATTCTAACACACGATGTTTCCATTTCCAAATTCTGGATTGCAAACCGAAAACTCTTCGCAAACATATCTTTAATTCAAGACGGTTCTGATAGACATTGCCCTTAAGAGAATATCTATGTCCAAAGCCTTTGGAGGCTTGCTGGATATCTATTACATCCTCTTTTTTTTTCTTGTGTTTTGTTTTTGCTACTGATAGTTGCACTTTTCTTTGGAATTCCCTTTTTTCTCTCAACATTGTGTTTGGTACTGGGAAAATTTTAGAGCATTGGGATTAATCGAACTATTTATTCAGGTTTGACGGAGGAGAGAGAAAGATAAAGAGGCAAGGGGAGGAGAGATAAAAATGAGAGAGTGAAGAGAAAGAAGGGACGAGAGAGTGGAGGAGATGAGGAATGAAATAAAGTGAAGAGAGAATGGTATAATAGTTATTTTATAACTAGCTTAAACTCATGCGACATGTTTCATTGAACTATGCATAATTATTATAAATAATTCACTGATTATGTCCAAAAATAAAATTGGCTATTGATATATGGCTAATAGTGAAGATTTTATTGACCTTTGGCCAAATATCCTTTACTAATATTTGTTTTTATTAACCTACAACTTTTTTTAGGGTTTTTATCACAAATGATTCCTGAAATTAAAAATCAATCAATGTAGTCCTTGAAAATAGGTGTCGCAAATCAATGTGGTTCTTCCGTCACAATTCTATTAAAAATTCCGTTAAGTACTGATGTGGCACATAAATGAGCCCTACAAGATTTATGGGTGTTTATCACAAATGGTCCCTGAAATTGAAAATCAATCAATGTAGTCCTTGAAAATAGGTGTCACAAATCAATATGATCATTCCACCACAATTCTATAGACAAAATTGTTATGTGCTAATGTGGGTTTAATAATTAATTAAAAAAAGTTGTCTTAATACCTTGTTGCACAATGATTTTTTTTCCTTATAGTAGGGCCTACTCTGAAGAGAGATATTTTTCATAAATTCTCAAAGGCACAAGGCTTAACCAAGGTCTAAGAAGGGGTGTGGAAATTGTTTTCAACGAATAATAGACGCACCTCAGTTATAACCTCATTATCTCAAGGCAGATCTCGCTGTTCTTTGCATCACCAGACCACCAAGAAAGCGCCGAACAAGCTCTCCAAGATTAAGGTTGTGAGGACATTGATCGCCAAAATGTTAACGGTGATGTCCCAATAGTCGTTGCCAATAGGCCAAGCCGTCACCAAAGGTGATCTCGATTCAGGTTCAATTCGGTGAAAGGTGTCGAAGTGTGTAAAGATGGGTGTATTAAGATTTTGTTTAAAGAATAGAGAGCAAATGAGGTAGAGAAATTTGGACAGTGATTGGAGGTAATTGCAAGACTGTGTTTTTGGGTTTTTACAATTTTTTTATTAACTATTAAATTATTAAGCCTATTTGTAATTTTTTTTAAAATTTAATTAGACTTGTGTGACCCATTTATGTGTCATATCAGCACATAACATAATTTTTAACAGAATTGTGACAGAAGGACTACATTGAATTAAGACACTTACTTATTGGACTACATTAATCGATTTTCAATTTTAAGGACCATTTTGATGTCACGAGTCAATTTCAGGGAGCATCTTGATGTCGTGAGTCAATTTCAATGACCATTTGTGAGAAAAGAGAACTTATGGGGTCCATTTATGTGTCATATCAACACTTAACAAAAATTTTAACAGAATTGTGACGGAAGGAACACATTGATTTGCAATACCCATTTTTAGGGATTACATTGATTGATTTTCAATTTCAGAGAACATTTGTAATAAAACCCCCTTTTTTATTTGACTTTCTCTCTCTCCCCGCTGTCTCTCTACCTTTCCTTTCCTTTTTTTTATTTGCTTTCTCTTCTTCGCAGTCCAGAATTGCTCCAAGAAAAAAATCAACTTGGCCATCTAATCCACTTCTCAACACTTGCATATCTCCCTGCTCATCCTCACTGACAAAATTGCAAACGCCCCATCCTCAAACCACCTTTTGTGAAAAACCCAAATCAGATAATAATCTCAAATTGAATGAAACTTGAACTTTACTAGCCTTTGGTGAAGGATTATGTGGAGCACTCATTTGCTAATTTGGTATCTGAAACTGGTGCCAAAATAAAAAATATATAACACCATTTTCCTCTTCCTCTTTAGCCTTTACAGACGCAACCCCGTGAGCCACCCCACCCTCAAATTGATTCCTCAAAGGTGAATCGAAGGATGGAGAGAGGGGGATCAGATGACATGCGGAGTTTATGGGTCCTTTGTGTGAAATCCCGTTCCCAGATTTTACTGTTATAAGCTACGTATTTATATTATTGAGATTTTATATTATTTTTTGAGAAATTATATTAATTTATTTAGATTTAGATCTTAATTAAATTAGTTACAAAGTTTGAAGTTTGGAAAGTAATTATCTAAAATTTGTTGACCTTTCGAGGTCACAAGTAACGTATTCAAATAGATCTTGAAACTATGAGCGCATAGGCGAAAGTCGTTTGCGAGTCTGATTTATGACGATATAGTTACGGACATTTGAAGTTGTGTTACTAAACTATAGATTTTAAATTTATTTTAAACTCCCATCTTGTGGGAAGGAGGCCAATCATATTTATGTGAGTTAAGGGGAATTGATCAATCAGCAAGGGGAGAGAAAAGGAGGGGGGAACAGCCCAATCAGGAAACGGGGAAAATAGGGGAAAGGAGAGACCCAAAACGGGTCAATTTTCACCCGCAAACCACCATTTTTGACCCGGCCATATCTTCTTCATCCAACTTCCGTTTTGGGTGATCTTGGTGTCCATGGAAAGATCTTGATGAGCCCTACATCCTTGTAGTGTTAGATTTCCCAATTCTTTCGCATTTTTCCAGTTCAAAGCCACAAACCCACGGGTGTTCTAGTGGCTTTATCCTTTTTTCCGATGGCTCCGTCAAGTTTCACCGTCCATGACCACCACTAAAAGACTCCCCTCAACCCCAGGAACAAATCCCAAGTGGTGTTGGAGGCGTCGGAGTTCGATTGGAAGCCGAATTCGAAGCACACCCACCTTAGGGTTTCGGCGGTTCGTGGCCAGTTTGGGGTGTTTTCCAGCCAAATTGACCTTGACCGTAGGTATAAAGTTTACTCTACTCATAGAGATCTTCATTCCTGTAAATTTTGGTAATTTTTGGAAATAGTTGGATTTTTCCGGCGAGTCGGGGTGGCCGACCGCCACCCGCGGCGGTGCATGCGGCGGCACGTGGCCTGTGGGCCGATGATGTCTTTTTAAGAACTTTTTGATGCCATGAGTTCATGTTTGATATCCGTACGATGTAAATTGATTCTCTGGACTTAGCTTCATTTCGATACGTGAATAGGTCAAAATATAAACCTATGATCCGACCGTTGGATCGTAACCAAACTTTAAGAAATTATAGTAAGTAATTTTTGAGGATGTTAGGAACTTACAGATCGGGAATCCGACGTACGGATCTTCCCGAATTGGATTTCTAAGTTTGTAAAATAAATTGTTGATCGCCACCTAACTTTAGTAATTGGCGAAGATCCGACTGTCGGATCGCGATGAGATTTTAGTATGTTGTTCTTTGAGAATAATGTGGATCTTAGGAAGTTACGGATCGGAAATCCGATGTACGGATCTTCCGGATCAAATTACATAGGGTTGTAGACCTTACTGTTGACTGAGAATTGACTTTTGGTCAACATGTCTCGAAACGTTCTAAATACTAAAATTAATATTACAGGGGACTAATTGAAGTCTAGTGTGCTTACATTGGTTAGAGAGTGACTTGAGTATATGAGATATGGATATTAACTTATTTTCTTTTATTAATATCGTATGTGAATATGTCTTGGTCTTATAAATGGGATTTGTATTGAAATGTGATTTCATATATTAGCCATAGACTATGTTATTAAACATGATTTGGCTTGTGTACTGATGATGATTGGGATATATCTAAGTTTAATTATCTTTTAGTACTATGATTGATGTGTATGATTATTTTTTTTATGATAAGGTTATCCTAGAATCCTATTTGAAGTATGTTGTAGCACCTATATGCTTGTGTGACATATTAGTGATGACCTTGAGAAGTTGATGGTGTAGATGACTATGTTGAAACTCATACAGGTTGAGATGTGGTTAAGTTGTGTGTTAAAGTTATTGCACCATGTAGCAAAGGTACATGGATGGTCCTGCTTGGTATATCCGTGATGGGGGCCCTAAGTATTTAGGGGTGATCATGCCTGGTATATCCGCGTTGGGTGATCACCACCTGCACGATTATGTTGAAGCATAATGATGTATATGATGGATGAAATAGAAACCTTGATTATCATGTGGGTTATTATGTAGCTTGAATTGAATAATTCATGCTTTTCAAGTCCAAATGTTTGATTGAGGAATGTTATGCCTTTTTGGCTTGAACGAATTGTGTTATATGTTGAGTTATAGAGATGTTGAACTACGAATGGCTTGATCCCTAATGAGGGTACGTAGGCAGTCTAACGAAGAGGTTAGATGCAGCCATAAAGTATACGAAAAATTATTATGCATCTGGATCTTGAATGTTACTTTGTATATATTCAAGAGGCAGGGTATGTTAGATATACGGGTATTTGGTGACGTCATGTGTCGGTCCTGGACGTATGTCGGGATCGGGGTGTGACACTTTGATTCGAAATGGAACTCGTGGGTCCTCCGATTGAGGTTTGAATTAGAGGTGGTTCATGATTATGGGTTCGAAGCGAAGAGAAAAAGGAAAGAGTGGCGGTGGTCTAGTGGTATGAGTAGACGAAGCAAAACGAAAGCCTTGCTAGTACCGTGGTTATTGGAGGGTCTCACTAAGACCTTTTAGTGAGGGGGCTAGTCCACACGAGTCCCTTTTAATCCTACTTAAACTTAGTCCAGCCACTTACCAAACATAAGACTACATTAATAAATAGTCTAGTCCAGTCCAATGAAACTTAACGAGACCAAACAAACGCAACCTAAAACTCAAATTGTCTCACATTATCTCGTGTCGTCAAAGTCTGTCAACAAGTGCGTTAAAAGGTTGATGTGGCATGAATTGGAACCCAATTCTTGTTAAAATGTATTTCATGTGAGAAAAAAAATGTTTGTTCATAAAATTAAATTATTTGAAGGTATTTGCGTTTGTTGCACCGGACTATCTTGGACTGGACTAACTTTAGGGACTAAGCTGGACTGACTTGTGAAGTGTTTGGTATAGTGTCGGACTAAAAAGGAGAAAAATTAAAATTTAAAAAAAATTCTTTTTGTTTTTTTATTCTTTTTCTTTCTATTTTCTGGAACTCTCTATTGGTTTTCTTTTTCTTATTATTTTTGTTTTCTAGGACTCTCTATCTGTTTCTCTGTCTATTTTTCTTTTTCGTTTTTTTTTCTTTTCTTTTCATTCTAGAACTTTGTATTCCCTCCCCCCACTGTTTCTCCATCTGTATTACCCCCAAGTTGGTCAAAGTGCACAGATTGATAATCACAAAATGGAGACATGCCTCACTTTCAATTCTCAATTCCTAATTTTTTTTTTCCCAAATTTCCAATTCCCACGAAAAACCCCAATGACTGCTCCTCCCAATTCCGTTGGCGGCCATGGCGAGTTTTCCCGTTCAACAACCTCTCTCTCTTTCCTTTGTTTTCCTGCATAAATCCATTCGGCCAAATCCTTCTCTCACCCAATTCTGTCGGCAGCCATGGCGAATTTTCTCGTCTGGGTGGTTCTGATTCTAAGATTTTAGGGGTTAATTGGATTTTGGGTGGTTCTGCACTCCCTTGCAATGCAAGCTTGCGGTGGTGGGTCGAGGGGTTCTAGGAAGACAAGAGGCAATGCAATAGTCCTAACTAATATCAAGGTTCCAATTAGGACTAGCTAGTGACGCTTAGCGAAGTTCGGAGTCGAGCGAGTCCGACCTAGCATCATTTAAGTTAATCCCTCGCTATGCGAAACACAAGACTACACAGATTGTTAGTCTAGTTCTGTCCAGTGAATGCTAATGATGTCAAACAAATGCCCCCTAATTCTTAATTATTACACAATTTGGCATTGAATCTAAACTTGTAACATAAATAGGAAAAGAACTTTCCTTCAACGAAATATTATTTGACGTTACCTAGTTTCTTAATTAATAATGCACAACTATGTGAGAAAAAAGTCAAATGCATGTCAATGTATGATTGACTTTGATATAAAACTTTCTTTCAACACTTTGATATAGCAAGTCTAGCCCAATAATACATAATTATATGAGAATATTAAAATGCATAACACTACATAATATGTCTAGTTTTTTATTTTTTTTATTTTTTTATTTTTTAAATAAGAATTAATAACGAATATTAAACGAAGTTTATTTTCTTTTCATGAAGAGGGTGCTATTTAGACTCTCTCACAAACAATGTCAACAATTAGAGCAACTCCACCCCTACAAATTGTCCTACCTATTGGGTGATTGAATCCCCTAACCCCTCCAAAATTTGCTTCAGCTCAAGCCAATTGCCATACCTATAGGGTGGGCCCAACTCACATGAGTTAAGCAATCGGGTGAAAATGGCTTTAGGTGATCTAACGTCAGCCACGTTGTAATTTTTTTGGGTCAAATGTGTGACCTTTACGCTCGAGTGGGAAGAGTGAGCAACCAAAAGGTGTCAATTAGGACCCACGCTCAAGCACACTCAGTTCTTTTCAAACGTGGGCCATTGAATTTCTTAAATCTGTTTAACGAGGGGACGATGGTAACATTAAGAGCCCAAGACTTTTAGAGTTCACTAAGACCATCTTCAACCGAAGGGTTTAGAGAGCCAGAGAGTAAAAAATAACTCGAAAACCATTTCTAATAGAAGACCAGACAAATGGCTTGTGGGCCCCAGTGGACAAAAAAGGGCTAAAGGGCCAATTAGCAAGCCATCTTCAACCAACCAACTGGCCCACAGGCTAGCCCACTCTGTCTTTTATTTATTTATTTATTTTTTTTGTTCTTTTCCATTGGACTAGCCCATATTAGGGTTTAGGGTTTAGGATTTTTTTTTATTCTAGCCTACTTTTTTCTTTTCTTTTTTTTTTTTAAAAAAAAAATTTAATTTTTTCCTACATCATTTCTCACACATTTTTCACCATTTCATATTATTTTACCTTATTTTATTTCAATTCTTCACATTCCATACTATAACCCTTTGACCCTCGGTTAGAGACAGTTTTTTGTGACAAGGTTAAAATGAGCTTTATGACCTTTTGAACCTCAGTTGGAGATAGTAAGAAATATAACCCTACACTGTTCATTAAAATAATAATTTCTTGGAGAGAGTCCTCTAACCCTCATCGGTTGAAGATGGTCTAAGGCCTATGTAAATGGCTTGAGTACCCCTAGTAAGTGATCAAACCTTGGAGAGTGAAATTACACCACTTTGTGAAGGAGTGGTAACCATATTATATATATAAAGTCTTTAAGAGTAGGAATTCTTCGTTTTTATTTTATTTTATTTATAAAAATGGGGATTAATTATAAAATTCACACCATATCGAACTTTAACAAACCGAACCATCTATTTTTCAAGTTGCACCTCATTGATCATTCTTGCAAAATTGTAACCAAATTGAAAATATTTAAGACATCTAATTGAGCTCAAAAAAATTAACAAATACTTTTAATATATAATAAAAAATAAAATTTTATCTTGATAATTAAATAAGTAAATATTATCGGATTTCATAATCTCAAACCCATTACGAGTGGACCATACTGTTCTTTGATGATCTTTCAATTTTAAGCGTTAACAAGACTCTTTGTTAACCAAAATTTCTCAAAACTATGATAATAACCCTTCAACACACAAGTTCACTTCAATATAAACAGCTTATGACCGTGGGTAAATATGTCCAATGGAGGAAGGGAAACGACATAAAGCTACAAATAAAAATAAATTTAAAAAACCGAAGAAAACCCACTTCTCCCCCAAACTCTTTGCTAATTCGTAGGGGATGAATCGAATTGCAGAGAAATTGAAATTTGATTTGAAGCAATTTATTAAAATTTTCTGAAATCGGAGTAAAAATAGTAGATGCCCAATTCATGCTATGAGAATAGTAAATGCCCAATTCATTTTAATTCATAAAAATTCAGCACATGCTTCAGAAAATTGCAAGACAAATGAAGGATGAACCAATCTCTAAATTTGAGTAAAATATTCATACAGATTTGAATCTCCTTCTTTTCCCTTGATTTAATTAGGTTTTTGGGTCGGCTGGGATGGGGTTCGCCTGCAAATTAAGCCAAAGATATTCGTACTATCAGATCAGAGGAGTAAAAGGGTGAAAATAAGATCTCAGTAACTTGAAATTATCTTCAAATCCCTCGAGGTCGAGAGAAGTTGCAGAAAGATAACGCAGATTTTAGTAACATCATTGATCCACAAACAGCACAAAAATATATAATTAAAATAAAAACACATTGAAAAGAAAAAGCATCTCAGATTAATATTCCCCATACTTTCTTCACAGGCAATCATAGTGCAAGGATAACGTTTCTAAGAAATCATCACCGATGCTTCTTTCCAATATATTTCAATATTATCAAAGAATTAAAAAGGGAAAGAAAAAAAAAAGAGGAGAAATTGTGTACCCAAAACAAATAAAATTTTGCTAAATAATTGACATGAAAATGTTAAAAATAATTATCGGAAAAGATTAAATAGAAACACAAAATTTAACCAAGCTTCGATTGAAGAAGATGAAGAAAGAAAAAAAAAATAGAAGGATCGTTGGCGGTTTTGAGAAGACGAAGGAGAGAGAGTGAGGAGAGAGAGAATTTGGGATAACATTTATAAGGGTGTGATTGGACTTAACCCTAGCAATCATTCCTGGGCCAGGGCAGTTGTCCTACCCTGGGCCTGGCCCACCCCTAACAATAACATGTTCTCCACAACCATCCGGCCCATCTAAATTTATCAGTTTATTTAATTAGAAACATGCTAGTTTGTAAAGCAATGACTTATTTTTATCTAGCTGCTTGTACTCTTTACTAAAGCTTACTTTACTCCGTATACTATTTGTATTCTCGTTACATGTTCTAATATTGCCCAATTTCGTTAATTCTATCACCTTAGTATCTAGAATGTTTTGATGGTCAAAAACTCTTTTAACCTTCTAAAATCAAAGGATAGTGCTATCAACATACTCATTTTTTACTTCTTGCACATTTTCCTCAAATTTCGACCGTCGGATTAAATGAATTTAAGAAGATCAATAGCCAAAACCAAAAGTGTGTCGTAAATTAAAACGGATGTGTATATAAGATATTTCAAAGCAAATCTCAAACATTTCTACCTCGCAATTTGCTCTTAACCTTAACTTAATTGTTGTAATAGTGACTGAACTAAAAGTTTGTGACCATCGATCATTTATCTCAGCAAAACATGCAACTGTGGTCATTTTTGTCAACTCCGTTAGTATTTTCATCAAAATGAGTCAATGTGCTATGCACGTGAGGCTAAATGAAGAGGCAAATTTGAAAAACCAAATGAGTAAAATTGTAGTAATGGTATTTTAATACAATAGGAGAAATAATTCATGAATTTTAACCTAATTGGAGCAATTATCTTCAAATTTATTCCATGTAGCAATGGTACTTTTTTTTTTTTTTTTTTTTAATTTTAACAATGATACTTCCAACATGATTCATTTTGATGGAATTAACGAAAATGACTATAATTGTACGTGTTAATGAGTTAAGAAACCAATTAGCAGGGACCATCTTTCTAATAGAACTAAAATCGAGGGATGTTTTTGTCATTCAGTATTACGGTTTGATGATATTTCTTTTCACTTGCAAGTGAGAGATCTTAGGTTCAAATCTTATGGATGATGAATTTGACACGAAATTAAGTTGTTCATTGTATGGGTTAGCCAAACTCTCTCATTCTCCTAGCGTAAAATATATCGTTGTACTTGAAACAAAAAATTGAGGGAT
Source organism: Pyrus communis (assembly GCF_963583255.1). Classification (NCBI taxonomy): domain Eukaryota; kingdom Viridiplantae; phylum Streptophyta; class Magnoliopsida; order Rosales; family Rosaceae; genus Pyrus; species Pyrus communis. Next base: position 14,778,905 of record NC_084819.1, read on the forward strand.
GTTTCTATAATTTTCTCAAGCAACCATAGACCATGTCCCGTTTAAGTAGTGGACAGATTTGACACAAAAAAAAAAGTGGACAGAATGTATCCACATGTTCATCAGTAAAACCAGGCACTCGTTCAAGACTGCAGAGTGTACATTTCCAACCTTCTCCCCAACCCCAAGCAATATCTATCAAAAAAATTGGAAAAAGGAAAAGAAAATCCTCCTCCCCAAGCAAAAGATAAGAGATATATGCAACAAAGCTAGAACAATAGCAGAGCAAAACCCACATCTCCCAAAATTCACCATTTTTATAGGCCACTTCCAAGGATCAAATCCGAGTAAAGAAACCCAGAGACCACCGACTCCAATTCCTCAAAAAAATATGGGCATGGTTTTTGGGAAGATAAGCGTGGAAACCCCAAAATACAAAGTCCTCCACTCCACCGCTCTCTACGAAATCCGGCAATACGCGCCGTCTGTAGTAGCCCAGTTCACCTACGATCCTTCCGACCTCAAGGGCGACAAAGATGGCGGATTTACTGTCCTCGCCAACTACATCGGCGCATTGGGAAATCCTCAGAACACTAAACCCGAGAAAATCGCCATGACGGCTCCGGTCATAACCAAAACCCAAAACCCGGAAAGCGAAAAGATCCCCATGACGGCTCCGGTGGTGACGAGGGAGGAGAAGGGGAAGAGGATGGTGACGATGGAGTTTTTGCTGCCGGCGAAGTATGAGAAGGCGGAGGATGCGCCGAAGCCGGTGGATGAGAGGGTGGTGATTAGGGAGGAGGGGGAGAGGAAGTATGGGGTGGTGGGATTTGCGGGCGTGGCGACGGAGGAGGTGGTGGCGGAGAAGGTAGAGAAGTTGAAGGAGAGCTTGGAGAAAGATGGGTATAAGATTATAGGGGATTATATTCTGGCGAGGTATAATCCGCCATGGACTTTGCCTCCGTTCAGGACTAACGAGGTTATGATTCCAATTGAGTGATTTTTCAGATTCTGTTTCTTGTTTGTTTGTAAGATGCTCTGTTTTTTAACAAGTATTAAATAAAACATGTATTTTGTACGGTAGACTATTTTTTATGCTGCTTTGGGATGTCACTCATGTTCGTAATCGGCGATGACCAATTGTATAAGGAATGAAGAAGTCATGAATCGGAAAAGAGAAAATAAGAAAATAATGGATTCAGTAGGATTTTCCTTATGTTAGGATTCCCAATAGTTAGTATACATAAGAGTAATTTGTAATCAGAATCTAACTTCATAATTTACACACAAATAGCATTAGTGTTTTGTTAACAATGAAGGATACACATGATTACACCTTAATTTTGTTTGCATTAGTGTTTTGTTAACAATGAAGGATACAATGAAGGGAATTTTTGCTTCAAGAGAAAAAAAAAACAAGTTTTCAAGCTCAAATAGTCACGTTTTATATCAATTCACTTATATTATAACATATGAATTTATTCATAACATAACAGTCATGTCATTCACTCATATTATAACACATGAATCAGTAATATTACGTAACTTAGCGACAATATCATCATGACATCGACAAGTTTCTTTGCGAAAACTAATGTTGTATTTTATATGACAACTTTTGCACTTGAGCCCGAAATCGACCGTAGGAATGATAAGAGTTGTTCGTACCCCAAAATGGATTCATCAAATGGAATGAAAAGAGTGATTCTCCATAATATTGACTCCTTTATACAAATTATAATTTGACACGTCAAACTCGGAAATAAAACTCCATAAATATATGTCAAACTATAATTAGCAGAAAATTCCGATATTCCGATCCAAAAAGCTAAGGAACCAAATAAGATCCTCTGCGATGAATACAGATAGCTCCGCATATAGGCAATCAAATGTCTGCAATGAGAACCCAAGTCTACTACTTTGGTTTCAGTGGACGACGTACTAACTTCAATGTTTGAGGGCCTTACGCTGAAATCCTAACACCACAAACATTTGCTCTCTTTGTAGGCTACACCACCATCAATTCCGCGACAGAAACTTACATATCACCAGAGTCTATACCTCAAAAACAACTTGTATGACACAGATACACCACCACAATGGCGTCCCATGCTAATGGTACGAGGACATGTGGAGAGACGCTAAGACACATCCATGTGTTGTTGTCATGCTTAATGTCTAGATTTGGCAAATGATATCTTATCGGGTCCTTAATAGATGATTAGATTAACGACCTAACACGTTAACGGGTTCGGAACGGGTTATTCGATAACGATCCGACTTGTTGGCTGATCCAAAATCCGTTATTTTCATATCGTTCGAGGACCCAATCCACCAACTATCTGAAATGTTGGCAAACAGGGCCATAGAAGTGACCAACACTACCTTTTCCTGATCATCATGGCTTTTCCCTTTTGGTTCACGGTTCTTGTAAGAAATTGGCAGGCCTAGCTGGTATTGGACGCCCACCATAACGTGATCATCCTGTGACATGAGAGTTCTCCAGCTCTACTGGTTATGTCAGTAGCCTGCTCTGAATCCCATCATTTGTGAACGATATTCAGTTAAATAACTGTGTGTAATGTAGAACAATAAAGCCATGGATCAACAACACACCCACATACTGAATTTGTAGTTGGGACTCAAACCCAAGAACAAAACAGGATGTAACTTGCCGAAAATTCGTAACAAATTACAGACACATAATTCACACAAAGCATTTCACCCGGAGATGAGCTTCACTACAATGGTAACTAGGTTCAAAATTATGAGAGGAAATCTGAAGAATTGGCATGCATGTATAAATCCTGTGATCTGCCCCTTAAGCGTAGTTCTCCTCCCTCCTTGCAATTGCAGCAAGGTCCACCCTCTCGGACCCAAAAACCGATCTTCGTTCAGTATGGCGAATGCGTTTGCGAGCAGCAAGAAGCCTTGGAATACAGTCCACAATCCCATTTTCTGCACAACACAGGTTGACAACCTCAGTTGCTAAACATCACTGATTCACTAACTAATTAACATGAAAGGCATGTTTGGAGCTGGAGGTGCTTTTAAAATTGTTAAGGGTTGATTGGGACACCATTTGGAAGTGTTAAAAAAGCGTTTTCTGAACACATTTAGCAGAAAAACTCAGAAGAGCTTATGGGGCATAATATCTCTTTCTATAGTAGCACCCGTGCTGTTCAAGATAAAAGCACTTACAGCAAAAGTGCTTATGAGGAGAAAGAAAGCAGTCCCAACTGTGCCTTGCAAGCGTTTTCAAATAATCAAAACAATTCCGACAACGCATAAAGTAAAAGCAACAGAAGTGCTTTCAAACCTTCAATTCTTACGCGCACACAATTCAGTAAAAGATTTCAAAAGGGCATAATGAATATTCAAGCACAAACCGAAACTGTGCAAATCATGAATAAATTAATGAAATTTATCGATATCGTTTCAACTGTCGATATTGAACCGAAAAAAAAAAAAACAAATTAAAAAAGAAAAAAGATCAGAACTGAAAAAAGACATGTTCTTTCGTATCTTAACATAATCGAATCGATTCTAGGAAGAACAGAACGACAGGAAATCTTACCGGCGATTACTTGTTCCAGACAACAAGTCGTTTCACGGTCGAACGCCTTCGCCTTGATTTCAACAACACCGAGACGAAACAACAGGAAAGAGCGACAGTCATCGCAAATCAAATCAGAAGGACTTCAAGCACTAATCGAAGCCAGGTCAGAATCCTTGTTAACTTTTCATCCGACGGTCGTACATAATCCACGTATCACTTAAAGACATTCCCACTTAATTCTGACCCGACCCGGATGTTGGAGTCCAATATATAACGACGACCCGATAAAATGTACGGAGAGACTGAGCGAGGTTTTGCTGATGGACATGGATAAACCCTAACACTCAGCTCAAACCATGGCATCATTTCACATCTCTCCCCCACTGGTAGTAAACCCCAGAAGCGTAATTTCAAAAGGGGTAGATTTAGAATCTTTAAAGTTGAAAGCTTTCAATCCACAGTTTTTGCTACTTCAGCCCCCGAAATCGCGCAATCTAAACCCACCCGGAGTTTCCATTAACGGCGAAGACAATGGCTGCATTGAACCCATCAAACCCACTCGCCGCAGCAGGAAAAAGGGCCCCACTTCATCTGATTCAGAAGTACCCAAAAAAACCAAGCGTTCGAAGAAGTCCGAGGTCGTAAATGGCGCTGTCGAACCCGAACCTGTATCCGCAATCCAAACCGAATACCCAGAATCGGACCTCGAAGATTACGACGACGGCGTCGATTTCCCGTACGACGACCCTCCCCTGGTCTGCTGCTTCGGGGCTGCGCAGAAGGAGTTCGTCCCGAGGGTCCGGGTCTCCGACAACCCAATGCACCCCGACATCTACTCGCAGTGGAAGATGCTCCAATGGGACCCGCCGGAGTTCGTGAGGGCGCCGGGCGGGTCGCCCTCCAACGTGGCCATCTCGCACGTGCGGCTCGGCGGGAGGGCGGCGTTTATGGGGAAGGTCGGGAAGGACGATTTTGGGGATGAGCTGGTGCTGATGATGAACAAGGAGAGGGTTCAGACGCGCGCGGTGAAGTTGGATTCGACGGCGAAGACGGCGATGACTTACATGAAGATTAAGTTCGACGATGAGAGGATGTGGGCGGAGACGGTGAAGGAGTCCGCCGAGGACTCGTTGCTTTGCTCCGAGCTCAACCTCGCCGTGCTCAAAGAGGTATTGTACATAGTGTTTACATTGAGTTTGTTTAAGGGCCACTCTTAGCTCATAAGGCGCTTCTCCTATTAGTAGAAACACGTCGGAATTTTCATAAACAGTCGAAGAAACATTTCAAAATGCTTTCTGGATAAGCACCCAAGAAGTGCTTCTTGAATAAGCACTTGGGAAGTAGGGATTGGTTCTTGGAATAGCGCCTAGGAAGTGTGTTTCGATTAAGCACCTAGGAAGTGCTTGGAAAAGAACTTTGGAAGTAGTGTTTGGAAAAGAACTTTGGAAGTAGTGTTTGGAAAAGAACTTTGGAAGTAGGAAGTGCTTCTTGGAAAAGCATTTAAGAAATGCATCCTCAAGAAGCACCTATGAAGTGCTTCTCCAAAAGTGCTTTTGAATTTCTCTACAAAATGATGTTAGAAGTGCCTTTGATCTGAAAGGGCTAAAGCTTTAGTATACAATTAATTGAGAGTGCATCAATTGTTCATTTGAGCACATCGTTTCATCACAGGGAAGTGATTTCCGCACTTTCGTATTGTTGTTTGGTATGAATTCTTATGTTGTTGAAAAGGGGTGAGATCATTAGTATAATACGTTTTGATGCCTTAATGCAGGCTAGAGTTTTCCATTTCACTTCAGAAGTTTTGACATCTCCCTCAATGTGACCGACCTTATTCAGAGCAATGTCTTATTCCAAAAAGTTTGGAGGTCTTGTGTTTTTCGATGTGAATTTGTCATTGCCTCTGTGGAAATCGCGCGATGAAACGAGGAAGTACATCAACAGAGCCTGGAACGATGCTGATATAATTGAGGTTTCGAGGCAGGAATTGGAATTCCTTCTTGATGAAGACTACTACGTGGGGAAGAGGAACTACAGGCCCCAGTATTATGCTGAGGAGTTTGAGCAAACCAAGAAGCGGAGAGATTATTACCATTACATGCCTGAGGAAATAACTCCGTTATGGCATAAAGGACTTAAGTTCCTGTTTGTGACGGATGGAACTCTTCGAATTCATTACTATTCTCCTTTGTTTCACGGTGTTGTCATTGGAACAGAAGATGTGCTCATAACCCCATTCACTTGTGATAGAACTGGTTCTGGAGATGCAGTTGTAGCTGCTATCATGCGAAAGCTGACAACTCACCCCGAGATGTATGAAGACCAAGATGTTTTGGAAGGGGAACTTCGATTTGCAGTTGCAGCAGGAATTATATCGCAGTGGACGATCGGTGCTGTTCGAGGTTTTCCGACAGAAAGCGCTACTCAAAATCTGAAGGAGCAGGTTTATGTGCCTTCGATGTGGTAGTAATGTACAAAATTGTTCATTGTATCGTATGATCTCGATAGCGTTGAAAATTTTGTCAATGTAGGAAGAATATGTAAGAAGAAAGATTGTATCCAGCGTACACTAGTCTAGCATTTGAATTCAATTACTCTTGCAATTGCAGCAGAAACCAAATACACATGGGCTTTAGAAATGGGAATTGCTTTTGGAGCAAATATATTCCTCATAATCCTTGTACCGTATAGCGCACCCAAGCAAAAGGAGCCCCCATCTAATCAAGGAGAAAAACTTGTGTACGGGTGCCTGGATCACGTCAATTATGGGCCAGCTCTCACAAAAGCATGAAACTCTTGTATTTTAGTCACGTGTGGCTCTTTATTGGTCTCATCCAATGTGAGAGATGCGCTACTAGAGTAACTCTATCGAGGTTTCCCTCCTAATTGAAGGACCCCAAACAGTAATCACAAAGAAAGCAAGTAGTTCCACCTGCGGATCATCCCGTGCCTGACTATGAGCTTGATTTTTTGGAGAAAGGCTCTAGTTAGTTTCAATAAATCGCCTGCAGGACAACAAGTGAAAAATCCGCTTGAAATGTATGAAACTTCTTTCTATTGGAGGTTGTGCAAGAAAAATTACATTCAAATTCATCGCGGAGCTCTTTGTTTTTTCAGACCAAATCAAAGAAAAAAATAATTGAATCAATGAATTACTATAGCAGCTCCTTTCTGACAACGGCAAGAGGTCTCTGGCTAATCAAACTACCCGAAATTTATCCTAAAACTGTACTCGAGCTCCACCTTCTCTGCAATCTCAAATTGCCTTCTCAGTCTGATTTCATCATAAACCAAAACTTGCATTGCGAATCACAACTTTTCGACCCTGTACAGCAAGCACACTCTCTGAGACCGAGCAGAAAAAGCACTTCTTTCAAAAGCCCACCAAGTCGGGCTGCCATTTTGAGCAGTGGTATTGTGTAGTATTTTCTACAGCATGAGCTAGCCACATGCATTCTCCGTCCGACTGCATCATCTTTGCGACGAAACAGTTGCACTTCGTCTCTCATCAAACTTCACCCTAGACATTTGCTCTTGCGTCTTGTTACAGATGCAACCGGGAAAGGGATTTGCATAAAAGTTCTCCTCCAACCTTGGTGACTCACCGATCTGTCTAGCATATGGTGCTCCAAGCCTGTCAGAATGCAGATTTTTAACCGCGGACGAAAGAAGTTCCCATGATATTGCTCCCTTATCCAACAGATCGACGAGTTGAACAAAATTTTGTCTGAAATGAAAATCATAACATGTCAGAAAACTAGTTCATGATATATCTTCCAACCAAAAGGTTGGGAATTTGAGGAGCCAAATACTAAATGCCTGGTATGAAAGCGAACCTGTCAGGGTTGATAGTCTTCTGGAACCCTTCAAATCTCCTATGTCCCTGCACCGCCTTGGCCATATTTCCATCATACGTATAAACAAAGGCATCACTCTCCATTGCTACAATATAATCCAAGGCTGCAAGCCGATTTTGGTAAGGCTTGAAGGGCTCTAGCTCTTCTTCTGTTGCAAGAGTGTTATGAGAGAAGACATTCGGAAACTCAGTGCGAAAAGCAGCCATGCTGTTGCTACCATATATCTCGCCAGCAACAATGTAGATTGTTGTTGTGGAAGGGTATCCCATGGCTTTTAGGAACAAGGCTGCCTCTCGTGGGGAAAATGGGCATCCGCCTTGGAGCCTTCGTTCTACACTATCGATCTCCTTCTCCTTCCAATGTTTGACGCTGTACCTCATAACCCGAAGCTCCTCAGATTCCTCAGCAGTGAGGTTGTGGCTGCAGCCAGTGAAAGCGAGCATGTCTTTTTCATATCTGCAATCAAGAAGAGTTTCTTTACTTAGTTCCACTACTTCCGAAACAACACAACACCCAAATAATCAACCAAAACAACAGAAGTACCTCAAATGAAGAGCAATATATGGATTACTGTTGTTCCTCAGTCTGTCAACCAAAACTCTCCCAAGATCCTCAATCTCTTTCGCGTACTGGAGAGCCTCATAATTCGCACGGCACCTCAGCTTTTGGATGGAAGACGCTAGCCCGTTGTTAGCAAGCCGAGAATCAGTGTGCGTAAACTTTATAACCTTGTGCTTTTTCAGCAAGGGGATCATCTCGCTTCTGTAATAGCTCGCCTGCACACGAATCATCTTTAGATACAATTCGAAGAACAGAACCAATTCGAAAGTCCCTACGCATCTGAAAATTTATTAACACGGATCGCACCTTCGACCAGGAGACGGGAGCCTTCAGAACAGGCTTCACAGCTGCATATTTGGTTGGCAAATACTCGATAATATCAATATCATCTTTCAATACTTTCATGAAGTGTCTCCAGTCAAAAATGTCTTTAAAATCACTGCAAAATACATGACAGAGTTCAATTAAACATAATAAAACAAAATTAATCAGCCAGTTAGCCACTCCTAAATACAATCCGACAACCTCATCATTTGCAAAGAAAATCTTACCTTGGATCCGTCCAAAAAGATTGATGGTCCATCAGTGGAAGAACCAGGGTAGCATTCATTATCTTTGCAACGGCTACCATATCACATATCTGCACCATCAATTGGGTTGCCATGTCAGCTTCCAAAACGTGTCTAAAATTTACTTTTTTGACAAGGCGATATTGTAAACTGCTCTAAATTACGGGAAAGGAGATTCGAGCGCACGATTTGTACTTACCCCTGTTCTCATCTGATTCAATCCGCCATTGGCATGAACAAGCAGATAACCATTTGTTTTCGATCCTTTCCCTGATGGAAACGATAAAAATGTTAAGAAATTCAGGCATTAAATCACCGAAATTGACAAATTTGGATGGGGAAACAAATGTAGACGTACTTATTCGGTTCTTGGGTCGAGCTATGCATTTAACAAGATTGTCGCTGTTGGGTTTCCTCCAAATCTCTGGGGTCTGGAAAAGAAAGCAGATTAATGATCATTAATTACAGATTAGTCCCAGCATTGAATTCATAAATACAACGTTTTACCTAAACAGAAAGGGACAAGAGTAAATTGGTTAACGTAAAACGTTAATAGAAACAGAAAGACTAGCCATTGTCTCATCACTTTCCTCCATTTTCTCGGAAACCAAACAAGTAGTGAAAAATTAAAAATCCCAGAATGTTAATAATTGAAGAACTAAAAATTAAGAATTCTGGGGGAATTGATTGATTGACTCACCGGCAACCGCTCGAGAAGTCGCTTGAACATGGTGGAGGATTCGGTTTCCGACAACCTCTCCCTCTCCAAAACACGTTTAGGCATGGAATTGGACTCCTGGTTCTCGGCGACGGCCCGGTGCGCCCCCGACCAATCGTCCTTCACCGTATTCAGAATCAAAAGTCGGCCCTCCGTCCTCTGTGCCACCTCCCCGACCACCTCGACGTGGCTACTAAAAAACGACAACTTCACGAACGCGGAGATAACCGCCATCAAAAGCAGAGCCCCGAAAATATTGCGGACCACGTTCCGCCCCGATCTCAGCGACTGCAACATCGCGACCGTCCATAGAAATCCGTCCTCCATCGGGAGCAGCCACTTGTCGGGAACGCAGAAGAATAGCCGCCGACGGAGAACGAGGTACTTCATCACGGGGTGGTGCGAATAATGGTTGTGGTTGTGGTGGAGGGCGTGGTGGGGCCCGCATATAGTGCCGTCGAGGAGGCTGTCGTTTTCCACATCGTCGTCGTCGGCGAAGACAATGTTGCTGTCGGGAGGAAGAGTGCTCGTCGGGAGCCGCTCGCCGGCGTCCATGACGCCGTCAGCGACGCGTCGTCTGGTGGTCGTGGGCAGCGCGAGGAGAGCCGGTTGTTTCGAACTAATGTTGCTTGAGCAGTTCGTCCCACCGGAGGACATGGCCGACCGGCACTAACGTTGTTAAACAAATATGCACCCGCTACAACACACGATCCGATTCAATCTTTTTAATTTCCTCGAAAAATCAAACCCGAATCAAAATCCCGGGTACCATTTAATTTTCCGGGAAAACGAAAGAAAGTGAGGGAAAAGAGAAACAGAGAGAGATATCGGGTTCGATTTGGCTCGATTCTGTTCCTCAATGGGCTTCCAGAGAAAAAGGGCAGTCCGAAATCCTCGGCAACAACAAGGGGGTGTTATGTTTTTTTTATAAATCCTATGAATTTTTCGATGTGTTTTTTGTAAAGTGGGATTCGCATTCCCCACTGCTCTGTTTTTTCTTTTTTTCTCTCTCCAATGGCGGATCAGCCGGATGTTCTGAATTTTTGAGAGACCGGTTTTTATCATTACGGAAGGTTAAAGGGAGCGCTAAAATGACGAATTTGCCCCTGTTGAATCCGCAAAAGGACTGACTACGCCTACGAGTTTGTTTTTCGGTGGCATTCTGTTTTCTGTTGGTATAATACAAAAACTGTTTTAAAGCAAAATGGTTAAACCTTTTAAAAGGGCGGGTGTCTTCGCCTAAATGTGCTTAATCAATCCACCTGTTTTCTTAATATCCACAGGAAAAAAAAAATTAGAGAAAAAGTTTATTCACTTTTTGTTTCTTGGAATGATAGGCATCATTTTTCTTATTTTGATTTATAAACATAAGAATTTTGAATTTTTGCGTAAAAAAGAAATTCAAGTTTGGAACATCCAATTCTCGACTTATGTTCAAAAAAAAATTCTCAACTTTAAATCTATGTAATAATTGTTATTTATAAATATCTATAAATGAGAGTTTAAAATAAAAAATACAAAAAAAACTCAATCATGAGTGGCCACCACTAACACATGTCACCACCCACCATTCTCGTGACCATCACAACTACCGCCGTCACCACATATCGTTGTCTCCCCGGCCATTGTCACCGCCACCACCACCCACCGTCATCAACACCGTCGTCACCACCACTGGTCCACTACTAGCACAGTTCCTAACTATTACCTGTCATTTATATATCAATGACTCTATACACACATTAAATTTCATATTTAAATTCATTTGTTCTCTTCGCTAAGCAAAACAAGAAAATTCACAAATTCTAAAAAGTCCAATTTTGTCATTCTTATTTTCATCATTATAGAATTCCTTGATAATTTTTAATTTTCTCATTCAAACTTAGTGTTATGTAAAAGTGAAAATGACAACGGTTACAAAGACAACAGAACACCCCAAGTAAAAAGTGGATTACCCTGACCTAAATTTTCTCCCTTTTTGTTAGGTGAGGTGGGTGCAGTTTTAGAGGATTTAAGGTTGGCAATTTTCGACACGATTAAAACCAGACATAATTTGGTTTTGAGTTAGCCGTTACTGGGTTCATATTTTAGAGATCGGATTAGAATTTACTAGTATTTGACATAATTGCTATCGTGAGTACTTGAAGGTGAAGCATCTTTTTTGCTTTGGTAATAGATTTAAAGAAAAGTTTATAATACTGTTCATTTTAATGAAAAACCACATTTTTACATTAAAAAGTCAATCCTGGTACTATTCACTTTACCCTTTGTTTTGTCATTTTGGTTAAATCTCAAAGTTTTCAAGTTTTTTTCATTAGTTTTCCTTTGGTAATGATATGAATTGACATCATGACTTTCCATTTTGTTGTTGGATTGATAATATTGTGAAATAACGTATGTTATTTGTATTTGGATGAATATTACTAATTAGCCAAATTAAAACAGAAAGCACCTCAAAACATATTACCGTAAAACTTCTATAAAGTTATAAAGTTGGGACCAGACTAATTTTATAGCTTTCATCATTTACTTAGGCACCAAGTGTTTTATTTCTTGCACGGCATGCTTGAAAAGTTAGACACCTTTTGGCTTCAACAAGAAGGTCTCTATGTTGACGAAGTATTACGTACCCACAAATTCAAAGACGTGACATCAACTTTAAAAACTTATTACAATGTAGAGTTTATTCTTATACATAACTGGTCTCAAGTTAGGATCATGATTTTTTTTTTCTTTTTACTTTAAAGAGTTTATTCTCTTATAGAGTATTACTTTATCGAGAATTTACTATATCAAGAAATCTCTTACGCAGTGAGTTGTTTAGGGAATTGGATTAAGGAAAATTAATCACTTTTGCAATCTTGTTAAAACCAACTCCACAATACACGTACACACGCACTACTCATCATCTCTTATATAAACGGTTATAGCCTCCTTTTCGAACGCGGAAGGAGGGAGGTAAAGTTGAGAACTTAAAAGTTGATAATAAACAGTTTTGAGTAGCCACGGATGTTGCTAACTGAAAACATATCCATGCCTAAAAAAGTTATAGAGTATCCTAATTTTTCTTAGGATAAATCTCAGTTTACTACTCTCAGATTTTGTGGTTTTCAACATTTAGTAAATAAAGTTTTTTTCGTCATATAGAGTCATACATAAAGTGTTAATTTTGGGACAATCTCATACATCCGTTAATCTGGCTGTTAAGTCTCCCGTTAACTGATGACGTAGCTCCTATGTGGATAATGATTGGGCGCCACGTGTCATTAAGGGGTCCACGTGAAAATTAAAAATTCAAAAAAAAATTTCTCGTCCAAATTTAAAATAATTAATTAAATAAAAGTATTTAAAATAAAATAAATTTTACCCAAAACCCTTTTCGTCTTCCCCACCCGACACCCTTCCCATTCCCTAATACCCACCCTTACCACCAAGCATTTTCTCCTTCCCCAAAAACCCAGCCCCTTCCCTTCCCGTTCCTTGATACCCACCCCTGCGATTTGTTGTTTGACGCAGAGGAGAGAAGGGAGTGAGGGAATTTGGGGGAAGGGAAGGGGTTGGGTTTTTGGGGAAGGAGAAAATGCTTGGTGGTAGGGGTGGGTATCAGGGAACGGCAAGGGTGTCGGTGGGTGAGGGGTGGAGGGGATGGAGGGGTGGAGCCGTGGAGGGGGTGGAGGGGATGAAGGGGTGTTGGGTGGGGAAGATGAAGGGGGTTATGAGTTTTTTTTTTTTTTTTTAAAATACTTTTATTTAATTAATTATTTTCATACTTTAAATTTGGGCGAGAATTTTTTTTTTTTGAATTTTTAATTTCCACGTGGACCATTTAATGACACATGGCACCCAGTTATTGTCCACATGGGCATCATCAGTTAACGGAAGACTTAACAACCAGACTAACGGATGTATGAGACTGTTCAAAAATTAACACTTTAGGTATGACTCTGGGATGAAAAAAACTATGTACTAACCATTGAAAACCACGAAACTTGATGGTGGTAAACTGAGATTTACCCTTTTTCTTATTACGTTTGAGATCATCAAATGTTGTACCTATTTGTCTCACACTCTCCCCCTACATGGACATATCCCTATCTTTGTGGGGTACCCTAATTGATCCCTTTAGTTACCATACACATGAAGTTGGGCATGAAACCTGCCCACAACTGTGATAGATCATGAACAAGGATCCCAATTTGAGTGTTTACTCAATCATTCACACCACTCTCATCATGTAGCTTACATATGACCATCCCCTACGTTTGCGTATTTCCCATGTGAGGTAGTAGTGTGACCCAAATGCATGCTTTGTTGTGCCTTTTGATATAAGAAACCTCACTTCTTTCTAGTTTTAATGATTATGTTGTCTAGCAAGCAAGATTTGATCAGTTGCTTCTTTAGTATGATTCTTACAACAACGTTAATGTTGTTTATCTTGTAAGATGATTGACCTCATTCACATATGCATTACGATAATATTTTCTGTTAGAGTGGAAAGCTAGCAATGTAGCTTAAATATGACCATCCCTTTCGTTTGCGTTTTAGCCCATGTGATGTAGTAGTGTGACCAAAATTGCATGCCTTTTTGTGCCTTTCGATCTAAGAAAACTCACTTCTTTCTAGTTTTAATAATTATGCTGTCTAGCAAGCAAGATTTGATCAGTTGCTTCTCTGGTATATCTTACGACAACGTTAACATTGTTTTTTTTTCGAAAGACAACTGATCTTATTCACATATACGTTACGACAATGTTTTCAGTTATAGTGAAAAGCTAGCAAGATGCATGATAGCATGTACACTTGAAATATTTATAATATGGACGGTTTTAATTTATTTTTTTTGGGCATCATGCTATTTGCAAGTGATATTATTTTTGGTTAGTATGGATGTTTCCTTTAGTTATCTTTTCAAATTTAGCATCGTGCTTATCCAACACCATATTTCCGCACCAAATCATTTTGCCTTCTTTATGTTTTCAAGATTTTTCAATGTGTCTGAATATGAGGTGGTACGTTATACGTTATTATACAAGTAGAGGAAATATTATTTTTTTTTTTTCAAGTGTCTCTCTACTTGTATAATGATATATGGCTGATTTGCCCATATTCTATACATCGTGAAAAATCTCTCCAAACGATGATAAGTTTCTTCTTGCTATATTTTCTAGATTGTAATTTGATATGTATGATACTAAATCTGCAAAAAATCTTATTTGTAACGTTGTTTCGTAATTTAAAAAAGAACAATCTTCAACCTATGTTTTTTTGTACGAGCTACGTATTTCTGTAGACAACACTAAAATAACATTTAAAATTCACAAGTACTAACCAGTACTCTACGGATTACGTAATTTTGAAAACCCTAATGTTGTTTCAATTTTCTCCCATACCACCACCAGGTTTTGAAATCATGTTAATTTACTGCTACCATTTGTTTGACTGTAAGATGATCCGCCAAATTGGAACATGGGATTTATTTCTAATCTACGTAGAAGTCACACTTATACTAATAAAATCAAACTGTGTAATTGATTGTTTGTTTTGTGATACGAGACATTGATTAAAAACAAATCAAATTAGATAACGGCTAACTTTGGTTTATATGGTGCAAGTGCGGCTTCCCCGAATTATCAAATCAAACATAACTAATCAGAAGCTTCCATTAACAAAATGGTGAAAGCTATTCATGTACTTGGTGGGTTGGGTGTTCGTCCATTTACCCCGAAGGGTAGTTTGGACATTGCAAATTTGCAACACACAGGACTTTCAGCCGCTCACTTTCTGGAACGTTCCTCGATCCTCGTTTCCTAGCTGTCAGTTTGTCATCGAACACGGGATGGTGTAGACTCTGACTCCTGACATTCCCGCCTTCGTTCAACGCGACACGTGGGACTACTCACGATCCCCCAGCTCGCATACAAACGCCACACTCGTTGTCTTTTACCGTACCGTATAGGGTCGGCACGTCTAAAATGTGACCGTTGTAGCAGGAGAGTGACTGCTGCTGGATTTCTAGCCGTTGGTTTTGATAGTCTGGGATTCAATCGCAGTGGTTCATTTCTTTACCGAAATGATGAGGAAAAACTTCGGCCGATGCCGGCGCGGGGTGGGGGACTGCGGCACCAATCAGAGCAGATGTGAGACTGCGGGCGGAGGGACCGACGAATGAAACTTCAACGCGGAAAGAATTATTTTGTTTTTGCATAAACGAAAGCTAAGCACGATCTGTATTTTTGGATGAATTTAATCATTTTTCTATTTTGCTCTCATCTAAAACTAAAATAATAAGAAAATAAATACAGAATAATTATCGTAAAATCAAACAGAATACTACAACCATCACGAGATGATTCAGTGGTTAAAAATGAATTTCAGGTCCGTATTCCATACCTGTTTGATTTCTGATGTTGGTAAATCGCATAAAAGTTGCTAGGCGGAGGCTGAAATGTTTCAGTCTTCCCGGACCACGTAAAAATGGAGCGCATTGACGAAACCACCGACTAATCCCTTTTTAGGAAAAAAAATTTAATTTGTGGGAGAAAATATAAAATTTCATAATTCATTTTTTATTTTTCTATGCTAAGTGGCAAAAGTTGTCGATGAAATTGTCGTATAAAATATGGGTGGAAGTCTTAGGAGTTAGGGGTGTCAATTGAAAGAGAGATTCCAAGTGGAATTTTGTTGGTGAAGAAATTTAGTGAAAGCTAACAATGCATAAGGACTAATCATTATGACTTTTGACATGGGTTCTATACCATATGTTTTTTCTTCATGACCTCACACTTATGGTGCCCAACAAAATGCAAGTCAAAATTGATTTATTAAACCTAACTACACGATAGAAACTTGCTTATAATGATCAACAAAATGCAAGTCAAAATTGATTTATTAAACCTAACTACACGATAGAAACTTGCTTATAATGATGATTTTACTGCGTTGGTTTCTCAAGCTAGTTACACACTAATATGTTTTTCAACTGTTTTATACGACAATGCGTTATTAGCTTTGAATACCGTCATAATGTCATTGACATTCACGTTGCATGAGACTTCTTGTAACATGTAATATAGGATACGTTACGTTACTATTTTATTTATTAAACCAAACTATAGATACAATGAGGATGTCACTATGATTGTGACTCAAGTTAATTATACATTATGCGTTTCAACTTTTTCATATAATAGTGTGTGAATCGTTTAAAATACCGTTGCTGTGACATTCATGGAGCATAATTTTTATATGCTTGTGTTTTTTTAGCTTGTATTTTTCAAAGTCAAGAAACCCAAAGTATTTATTTTTACTAACTTAAATTTGGGTCAAGGACTTAAGAAGCAAGCAAAGATATGAGCTTGAAAAGTGGTGTAATCCAATTTCCAATCATAACAGAATCGAACACCAGATAGTAGTGAGGGGGGTCCACACGCCACGCCTAACAAATACAGTTTTTGGTGGGTCCGCATTTCCAGTTTCCACTAATAAAATAATAATTCTTGTTCATCTTGTTTGGCCAATTAGCCGACTTGAGGTGTGCGGTGGTGCGGAAGGAACAAGGATCCTCTCTCCGGATTTCATTTGTATAAATTTCTGAATTCTTCAATTACATTTATTTATTATATATTGTTTTGCTATAAATTATTATAAATTTTTTTATTTAAAATTAAATAGAAATAATATTTAATAAAAAATAATCACACAATTTATAATAAACAAATGTAATTAAAAAATTTTCACAAAAAATTTTTAAAGAGAACCCTAATTCGTACGGAAGTGGGAACCTCTGAATTTTAAGTCGGGAGGGAAGGGCATGGATACTTGGACCATGCGAATGACCCTCTATCCACTAGCCCTAAAATCCTAAGCATGGTTGGTGGTGGGAGAATTGGACACTTGGACACTTGGACTTTCAAGTGCTACATTGTCACCAAGTCTTCCATGCTCCACACTCCAAACTCATGATTTTCCGCCGCCTGTCTGATAGGTTATGTTTGCGTTACTTAGATGTTTAGGCAAGCTTTCAAGGCGAGAGATTTTTATTTTTTTTCAAAAATAAAGATTAGTTGTTGGATTCAATTTATATTGAACTTTAATGATCTAAATCGTTTATTTTGTAAGTTCCGATTCTCATGTCATCTTTGCAAAAATTCAATTAAATTCAAAATTATTTGTCTATTTAATTATCACAAAAATGTATATTTGTTCAAGCGCTCCGAACTCCTACTCCCGCACCACACACGTTGGAATTGAAATTGGCACAAAATTTCACAAAAAGAGTTTGGCCAACTTTCGTTTCCAAAAGCATTCAAGAACTTGACAAAACCTCATCAACATTATAAACCACAATAATATTATTCACTTCATTTTTCTTATATAACAAATGATATAAATATATTTGTAAACATACTTTTACAATGGAGCGATAACTCGTCCACAACAAATCACAACGGAGCAAAACTTGGTCTCATACCCTTTACAACAATATATCGTCGTTGCAATTGTGTGAATCGAATCTAAGGCCTTTCTTTGACCAAAGGCTACCGGCCGCCACTATATACTCGTGTGCACAAAATATTGTAACTGTTTCACTCTTGAAGATGACAATCTTCCACTTTACAACTTCAACCACTCCAAGCAAGGGCACAACCCCCAGCAAAACCTGGATGGATAATGGTCCCTTAAGTACACCTCCCTGCTAAACCCGATGATATAGAAGCTGAACAACTGATTGCGATGAGCCATGGTGACGCGTGTCACCGGCACAACACAGATGGTATGCCTCTCACTAATCACCCTTGCAGTGAGAGGTACATGAGCTCTGTCTGCAATGACTTCGGAGGAGAACTGGTTAAGAAAGAAAGAGTCGGCAAAGAAGGCTGGACTGCACTGGTATGCCTGAGTGTTGCACAACCGGACTCCTTTCGCTCTGTGGAAAACATCATCTGGCACAGATGCTGCTCCGCTTGTCGCGCTCACCTTTCTGGTTGAAAGTGTCTTCCTGAAACAGAATTAAGAGTTTTACTTCATAATACATTTTCATACAGGATGATTTACATAAGCAGAAGATGGAGAAAAATAAAACTTGAAAGGTGCAGTACAAATGTGAGAGTGTGGATGCTATTTTGTCCACGCACCCAGCATTCAGACGAATGCATGTTCGAGTGCACGTGTGCACGCGCCTGTCTGTAACTCGTACAATTTACATCATCTCCCAACCACAAACCATTTCAAAAGACACGTATGAGAAATTTCTCAAAATGGTAAGAGAAATGATGGTAACTTGAAAAATGAGAAGTGGTAATCTGGCTTTTATGCCACGTCATATGGAAATATTATCGCCAAACTAACATACATACCATTTAACAACGGCAACTTTGTGTGTCAAAAGAGAACCACTCCCTTGGCATGTCAAACATCTTATCAAACCACGAGATCCACAACTTGCACAGGGGATCTTTCCCTTACCATTGCAACTCCCACATCTGCATAGACACATACATATATATATAAGTGAGATACAGTAAAAATCTAAATCTGTGAATGATGCATAAGAAGGAGATATTGGATAGTCCTCATATTATAGCTTGAAACCAGATTAGAGCACGATTTTATTTATAACTAGACGGGGAAAACATAAGCATCTCACATTGAATCAGATCCATCTTTATGAGCAATTAAACCCCTTCCATAACAAGCAGAACACTGAGCCATCTGATTTTCTTTGTAGAATCCAGGTTCTTGATTTGCATTGCATTTAGGACACACAATATCTCCTCTTCCTCCACAACCTGCAATTCCTTTTGAACATTTTGTCAGACTTCAATAACAATAGATTCTATCATTAAAGGTATGGGAATGATTTTCTGTCGAGAAGAAACTCATAAATTACCACACAAGAAATATATCAAAAAATAAGAAGGTACTTAGAAAATAATCTCAGAGAATTATACAAATACAAGGTGAAACAATTATTAAGTCCAAAGTTCAAACTCCACAATTCCAAAAGTCTTGCCTGAACATTTTTCAATGGACTCAGAATGCAGAATTATTGCCCATGATTCATGATGGGGTATGAATATAACAGGAAACTGAGACTTTAAATCCAATTCCCAGATTCCAAGTTCTGGTCCCTTATCTTTTCCATCAATACTGCCACCAAGATATGGCTGTGTTTCTCTTATGGTTTCCCTTTCTTCAATGAAAGTATCTAGTGTTCCCACATAAACGTTGCAATCTTCTACTTTTTCGATCTTCCAGGTCCGTGCAGGACGACTTCCCCAACAGCATCTACGGCCAACATGATCAATAAGCAACTCTCGTATCTCCACTTCATCTGGTATTTGCCTATACGTAAACATTCAGTTTAACAGAATATTTTTGACACAACAATGTTGAACTTGAGGAAAATACCATAACAGATTACCGCAGACTATATGCAGAGGGTAAAATGCTAAATATAGATTTTTATGCATGTATGTAGGAAAAAAAAGAATATATGAAAATCTTCTAAGAGAGCAAGAGAGAAGAGGTTAGGGCAAGACTAGTTAAAGTAAATCTGTTTGACAAAATGACAAGGAGCAATCCACGTAGAAAAAAGGTTATAGAATGACAATGTCTGAACCTGGCACATATTACTTGAAAAGCTCCTGTGATCCTCAACATGTTTTTGAATTTCCCTTTTATACAATGACAAGAATCTAGTACCTATCACTTTAAGAAGAGCCCCCTTGAACCCAAATCATATTTTTGTATTTACTTTGATACAATGAAAAGATCTAATCTAGTATCCATCACATTTTCACCCGCAATTTACTTGGCTCGTGGTCTGAACCTCAATATCATAAACAGGCATTTTGTTCATTAGTTTCAAAAAGATAATTGAACCAATATGAACAATAAGTAAGCAGGAAGTGGTTAATGTGTGGCCCATTCAACCGGCCAATTTAAAAACACGATCAGTTCAAATGACAGCATCTCTTAAAAACAGGTGCATTACATGAACCATACCTATGGAGCTCACTTGTGGTGCCACCATAACCTCCTCCATATCCACCTTTATAAGTAACAGCTTGCTCTGCAAGTTTATAACCATCACAATACATCTGATGACAGAGCAATGGCAAACAGCAGACATTCATAACTAGAAAGTAAGTCCAACTTTGTAATCCTCCTTTTGCCAACAAGATAATAAAACCAAAAAGGAAAAAGTAGTCAACCCAACACTTTATGTAATGAACTCAGCCGTATAGTTCTAGAGGAAATCTCTACCCCCAATTTCTCAGCAGCCAAACTTTTTTCAACTAAGCTCACCTAAATGTCACAAATGACGCAAAACCCATATCGAAAACATCACGAAACACAAATTTGCATACCAGAAGGATCAGGCTCCTGCGGACTAACCAAAGCAGCATGAAGAGAAGGCGGGTAGTGGTCAGAATAAGTAGCCGCCGACCGTATCTCCTCCACGCTGACTTCAGTCCCGGCCAACGCCGCCGTCGGAATTACCGACCCAGCTCTTCCCACGTACTGGTACGAGCTCCATTTCTCACTCCCCTTCTCTCCCAATTCACCGTTTCTCTCTTCACCAAATGACCAAAAAAACAAAACCCATCACCAAAAACGAAATCGAAACGCAACACAATCAGTCAATCTTTTGATGAGTTGAAAGAGTTTTTATAAAAAATGAGTATAAAAAACGGTTTAGCTAAAAAATGTGTGCGGTAAACATTTAAAAATAATTTATTTTTACCGTTTTAGATGAAAAAAAATTGAAAACGTAAAACAGCAAAAATGAGCTTATTCTCATAGCAGAAACAGTTTTTTTTTTTTTCAAAGCACATCAATACCAAACCAATACTGATGCTTGATTTTTAGTATGCCACAAATTTGAGTTAGAATTAAGTGTTTTTTTAGTACAATTGATATTCTACATTAATCTATACTAAGATGAGAGTGGAGAGAACTTGAAAACAACAAAAAAGTCAACTTTTTATGTCAACCATTGTTGGAAATGCATTCAAATTATTTAGACTATACACACTTTCAATTCCATGTTTGGGATTATTTTTGTACAGCTAAGAAAATATTTTGACTCTGTTTGACAGGGTTACTTAAAAGCGTGTTTTATTCATAAAAATGACTTATAGAAATACGCTTGTTAAATGCTACTTCAGGAACACTCCAAATATTTTCGTCGGAATCACTTGAATTTGTAATAAATTTTGTGAATTATTTGTCAAAGCAGAGTGTATATGATTAGAAGTGTTTTCTCAAGCAACAAAATCCGAAAGATTAAGAGTTTGTTTGGATATGTTTTTAAAACGACTGAAAACTTTTGGTGTAAATATTTTTTGAAACAATCATTAGTAAAAATGTTAGTAAATCCTAGAAAAACACTTAAAGTGCTTCCTGAAAAAAGTATATAACTGATGTTTCTTGTAGAAAGCACTTAAAGTGCTTTTGGAACCCAAAAACAATTTTTTTCTAATGCTTTCAGTCATTTTAAAAGCACATCCAAACGAGCACTAAATTAAGTCAAACTAAATTTTTAAGTGCAGAAACAAAATAGATACACTAGTAGTGGGTTTGTCTTCGGCCCATGACCAATAGGCCCAAGTATAACAGTAGCCAAGCTTACGAATCAAACAGTCCACGCACTCACACCATATAACTCCTCCTGCCCTTTATAAGCCTCTCACTCATCCTCCTCGCCTTTCTGCTAGGGTTTCCGTCTTCTCAACACAGCAGCAGCCACCAGAGACACACAGAGCTCCATTCGAAAATGGTGAAGGAACGCCAAGGAGAGCGCATCAGGTCCCCAACAACCCCATCTTTCAAACCAATTCCTTGTTAATTTCTCCAACCATTTTATAACTTTATAATATCAAAATTTCCATCATTTTTTTTTTCTTCTGATTTTTTAATATAATTTTTTTTCGCAGACTGTATGTCCGAGGAACCGTCCTGGGATACAAGAGGTAATAAAAATGGAGGTTTTCTGATATGGGTTTTGGAGCTAAGGGAGTGTTTGGCAATGGGTTTTGTTGACATGGGGTTTTGGGTTTTGGGTTTTTTTTTTTTTCTTCAGGTCCAAGTCGAATCAGTACCCGAGCACGTCGCTGATTCAGATCGAGAATGTGAACACCAAGGAGGATGTGGCGTGGTACGCCGGGAAGCGGCTGGCGTACATCTACAAGGCCAAGGTGAAGACGAACGGCAGCCACTACCGTTGCATTTGGGGAAAGGTCTCCAGGCCTCATGGGAACAGCGGCGTCGTTCGCGCCAAGTTTACATCCAATCTTCCCCCGAAATCCATGGTAAAGTTTTCAATTTGTTGATGTTTTCATTTGAAATTGTTGCTTAAGCTCGATTTGATTAGAGTTTAATTTATTGATTACGTTGTTTTGTCTAATTAAACAGGGAGCTAGAGTCAGGGTTTTCATGTACCCCAGCAACATTTGAGGTACTAATATTTAATATTTATGTGTTATTTTTCTGGTTGAGAAGGTTAATTGGTGTTTATAAATATGCAATGAGAATTTTAGCAGCATTATGATTTCAATTATTATCCTTACTCGAGTTGGTATTCTCGCTTAGAAGAACTTGATGTAACAATCACCCATTAATATAGTTGTTGATGGTAGGAATATAGTCCTCACTTGGTTTACTGCTCGAAAATCTCTGTTCATCTGATCTTTAATACAATGGTCGCAATTTAAAAATTATTTCGGATCATTATTTGTTGTCATGATAAAGCTATGCAAAAATTAATGCATTCTGGGGTGTTTGAACCTCAGCCGACTGTCAAACCACCAGGCATTGCTGTTTATAATTTTTTTTTTTTTTTTTTTGTTTCCGCATATATGTTTCGTGTAGTGATAGTTGTTTCGTCTATTTGTCTATTTTGCAGGTATGTGGCTAATGTAGATGATGGAATGCATTGGAGGTGGAGCATTTGAAGTTTTGGTTTAACTCTATCTAGAATCGTGTTTAGACTTTCAAAATCTTCTTGTTCTCGTGAATGTAAGACGTTTACTAAGATGCTTGTTACTAGTTTTGAATATGCCTCTTGTTAAACTCTATGTTTATTTGCGTTCCATGTGAATTATTTGCAAGTTATTCACATCGCTTTTAGTAGAAAACAAAAAGATTTTAGGATCTACGAAGGTTATATTGTTGGAAAGTATTATGTGTGGAGCTCTCTCTGTTTAATGCAACTCCTTGGCTGTGTCTTGACTACTGTGGTTTGGAGAAATTGTGAGTTTAGATTCAGTTATTTCATTCCATTCTGAAGCCGGCACTGTGATATTTGCATTCCTCCTAGTATTTTCCAAGGCTCTAAAGGATGTCAGGCGCTAGTCGAGCGGCGGGCTGAGGCCTAATGTCTAGGCGGGCGCCTAGACTGACTAGGCGGATTTAAGTAAATACATTATATATTATGTAAATAAGTGTTTGTTTATACTTAAAAAATATATAATTTCATTATAAACTACAAAATAGAATGCCATATATGTTATAAAGCATTGGAATATAATGAAAACATGGGGATACAAGCAAATTCCCTATGTCTATTTTAGTATTAAATAAGTCTCTTACAATTTATTAAAATTAAAAATGCAAATTGAGAGTTTTCTATTTTTTGTCTTAAGTGAGTAGCAACCTAGGAGGGTCTGGGTAGGGTGGGCTAGGCGGGCACCTCAACAGGTCTAGACTTCCTTTTTAAATTTTCAAACGCCTATGTATTAATTGGGGTTATGGCTAGCCGCCTAACAGTTAGGCGATGCTAAGCAGGGATTTTTAGAACAGTGGTATTTTCTGTTTTCAGATGTCACTTTTCAGAGACAGAACTGTAGAGTAACATTATGATTTAGTGTAGTGTTATCCACACCTAATTTTGCCTCACACGCTCATGTTAATCTTTTGGCATTGGTTTTTATGAATTCATTTAATTCGACGGTCGAAATTGAGGTGTATAAGAAGTAAAAATGCGTGGGTGGATATAGTACTACCCCAAAACACAATATTACTCTTCGGTTCTGTCTCGGATGGTGTGTTTAGAGAAGCCATGAGTTTTGATTCAGTTGAATATCTCATGTCTTGGTTGATCTCACTGCCTAAAGCGTTTGTAGGGATGATGAGCACAGATATCAGCCTAACAAACAAATGTTTGATCGATGATTGTTCGAAAAGGATGTTTATGTTTATACCAACGATGTTTTCGAGGTTAGAACAAGAAAGAGTTTAGTTAGAACAACCCATGTTGTCTCGAATCAATGTTGTAAACTGAGGAGGCTCCTACAGAAGCAAACGAGTGTAATTTAAACGGGTTCTTAACTCTCAAGGTTGTGGGGAATGGTTGGTAAGCTCAGTGGCTCGGTTCATCACTTCCTCCACCAACGTTACGCATTCACATTAATCTCTCAGATTCATCGCGTTCTTACAATCATGTCCTCTACCACAAACAAATCCAGCACAAATTTTTTCAATCTTTTCATTCACTCATTTTCAGAAAATCGACCACGACGACGTGTAACCGTAAAAAATAAGCGATTATTAACATGATGGGATACACAAATGACGAGCGGATTGCATCTGGAATTCAGTTCAGGCTCCAAGCTCGTGAGTTTATCTTGGCGGAACAATGTCAGGGGAATCGCGTGGTGTTTGTGAATCTTGATGCATGCATGCATGGGTTCACAAATTGTCACGATTAAATAGCTTGAGAGATTGAAAGCAAGGTACACAAACAGAACCCTTCTTCTAGAGGTTTTTCATATTCGCTTAAAGGTTTGAGTTGTCCTACTAGGAAATGAGTTTGTTTGGGACTTTTTAGAAGAGTTAAATGCACAAATAATGCTTTTGAATACGTTTAGAATAAAGCTAAATGCTTTACGGCCATAGAAGCGTTTTTAGTAGACCAAGTTCTCTTTTAGAAAGTACTTTCATGAATTTCTTCTAAAAGTTTCGACGTATCTCTAATAAAAACACTTCTAGCATAAACGCTTATGAACATAAAAATGGGCCCTAAGAAGTCCATAAATGACACTAAAGTGTGGTTTACAAACAACTGATTGCCTGCTCTATGATGCTCAAGTTCTATTTTCAAATAAAAGTTTGTAGCTGGTTCTATTGGTGTGTACGTTGCCTCTATTTTGTTTATTTATTTATTTCATTTTGTCCATTCAAGGTATGGAGACCTTTACACAGAAGAATATGGCAATTAGCGGGATTGCCACTCTGTGCCCGGGGGCTACCTCACTATGTAGTGTATATTGTGACATCTCTTGGGTCTGTAAGACAATCATTTTATGTTCTTGTTGATGGCATTGAGAAAACCATAATTCAAGCTGACGAAAATCTTCTTCCCGGCTCGTTTTTGGTGAACAAGGGTAAGGAATTTCACTCATTTTATGTATTGTTGCTTACCATTTTGTGATTTGTAGGCAACAAATCAATAAACCAGAAAGTAATCCCACCTTTACTCTTGATCTTCCCACAAGCAGAATTTCGAATACTGATTAACTTCCCTAGTTGATGCTATTTTTAAATCTTTTGTCATGGTAGATGCTGGTGTTAACCGCAGTCCAAGCGGTTATCTCAACAATCCTGCTGAAGAGTCTCAAGGAACTTTCATGAGTCGAACAAACTCAATAACAAAGGAGCTGCAGCACGATTCATGGACTACTGGTTTGAACAGAAAGGTGTTAAAAGTTTTGATGACCTATTTGCCAATTGATCAGATACTGGCAGAATCCCCAGAAGAGTCTCAAGCCTAGTTCTTAACGATGATTCGAATGGTAAGTGAGCTATTTTTGTGTCCATGATTTAGTGTAGACTGTTCAGCTTTCTAATAACAAATAGTATGCATGAAAGGCAGCGAGTTGATGACAATCACTGCCCCCTTTCAATCTTCTCAAGGACCAGCTGTGACAAGGCTTTCGAATTCTGCAAGACTGGCAAGGAATGCCTTGAGGAAGGCGGAAAGGCCTGAATTTTTGTCTGCATTCTGTGAATCGAATTGTGGCGATGTAAGCCCGAATGTTCTTGGTGTAAGCCCGAATTGAAGCATTCTGCACAGACACGGAACTACCGTGTGCAACAGAAAAAATCAATTGTGCTTTGGCCGGGGACCAGGGTACATGTTTCTACAATCTCCATAGGTAAAAATGCACCCATCATATGGAGAGGTAAAAATCAATTGTGCTATGGCCGGGGCCAGGGACCACGCTGATATATCCTACCTACGCGGTTTTGAACTATTTTTTTTATTTGGCAGTTCCGATGAATTTGAGAGTACTTGCATAATTGACGAAGGGCAATTCATAAAAGCTAGAGACAACTGAGAAGCTCAAAGGGAAGGTTCATCCCGACATGCATGCATAGATTTTTCCAGCCTTGAGGTCTCAGTTCAGAAAGTTTGAGGGCCTGAGGTAGTTGTAAAAACATGCCCCACTGCCCTGGGTATTGTCTTTGCTGCAGGAACCACTAATGGAGCTGGAGCTTTCGGTTTCAAGCAGGGTGATGACCCGGTAAGAATTTTCTGGAGCAAGTTTATGCCTTCTTTACGTAAATCTTGATTAGTTAAACAACTCAACTTTGCAATGATTGTTTTCTTTTGTGCTTTTGTAGGGTAATGCTTTCTGGAGATTGGTAAGGAACGTGCTGAAAGCAGCGGATCAGCAGCAGGTCAAACGCCAGCGTCCGAAGCCTATTCTGCTCGATACTGGAGAGATGAAGGAGCCATATGATTGGGCAGTAAGTATGTAACCTTTCTACTGGATACATGCCAGATTTGTGACGCTGTTAGCGGCGAATAAATTATGGTACAAGGCATTGCAATTTGAATAATTTCTAGGGAGTAATATCTGAAGTTCAATTTTCTGTATCTAACTACTACTTCTGCAGCCCTCAATACTACCTATTAAAAATTTTACGAATTGGACAGCTCGTCATTCCCTGTGTACCTGGATCTAAAACCTTACCTATTGTATCGTGTTTACACCCATCGCGTCAATATTCTCCATGATGCCGTCAAGGGGATCCTTACCTCTGGAGGTAGGATAGAGTTTGACATCAATGCCCATATAGTCATTGCAGAGCTAACAAATCTTCACAATATGTTACCACCTTCGAAGAGTACGAAGTGCAGACTTACTGTTGCCGTGAGTAGTAATTAAAGGGTATGTAAATATGTTGTAAATATTAGAAATCCTTTAGTAGGAAGGATATATGTGTGTGTCCTTTATTGTTTATTGTTTCCTTATAGAACAAGAATTGTATCTTGTATATTCAGTTAGGCAATACAATGAAAATTAAGCCGTAAAATTCAATTTGGCATCAGAGCCAACCGTAACCCTAAGGCTCCACCGTACCGCTGCTACCGTGAAACCAAGAAAAAAAATTCAAAAATATTCGGCAAGTCTGTGGTCTCTGCCGCATCCTGCAGCAAGCCAAGATTGCTGCCCGTGTGTGCTGTATCATTACTGTCGAAGGGGAACAAAACTCACAGCAGGTCTTCAGTTGGTGTCTCTGCATCCCTGCAGCAAACCTGATTGCGGGCTGTGTACGTGTGTGTAATGTGCTGTGCCGAGAAGGGTAACTGCTGGTATCATCGTGCCGTGCTCTGCTGCTTATTGCAGCGCTGTTAATTGTGCTATTTAGCACTATATTCGTGCTATGTTGATCAAAAGAGAAATAAAAGGGACAAAAGGATTTGCTGCTAGTGTTGATAATAAAAAAAAAGGGAAAAAAAAAAAAGTGGATTGGCTGCTGCTTGAATTGCAGCGTGCAGTCCAATTTTTTTTTTTTTTTTGGTCTTTGAAGTGCTGCTGCTTGTTTTTTTCTTGTAGCGTGTGGTTCTGTAATTGGTGTGGTGTTGTGATTGCCGTGTATTAGTGTCTTGTGAGTTATTACAATGGTGAATGTAAGTTGGATTTTGGATTCCGGTGTAACAGATTATATGACGTATGATAAAATCGTATTTCAATCTATGACACGTCCTCATAGAAAGTATGTGGCAACTACTAATGGTTCTACTGCTGCTGTTGTTGGAGCGGGAACAATGTCTCTTACACCTTCTCTTCCCTTACATAATTGTTTATTGGTTCCATCATTGTCCCATCACTTATTGTCTGTACCTCAAGTCACTGAACAATTGGATTGTGTTGTATTAATGTATCCTTCATTTTGCTTGCTTCAAGATATTCAGACAAAGGAGTTCATTGGGCGTGGCACTAAGAGAAAGGGGCTATGTTATGTGGATGACGTGGTTCCTAGAAGAGCTAATTTAGTTCATGCGTCACATAATAGTAATCTACAAAAGGTATTGTTATTGCATCGTCATTTGGGGCATGCATCGTTTGGTTATTTGAAACATATATTACCTGATTTGTTCAATGGTATTGAAGACTCAGAATTGAAATGTGAAGTCTGTATTTTAGCCAAAAGTCATTGTGCTTCATTCCCTCCAAGTATGAATAAAACATCTTCTCCATTTGCGCTAGTACACTCTGATGTGTGGGGGCCTTCCCCTATTAGTACTACTTCAGGAATTAAATGGTTTATTACGTTTGTTGATGATTGCACTCGTATGACATGGGTTTATCTGTTGAAACATAAAAGTGATGTTAATATGATTATTCGGTCTTTCTTTCAGATGGTGGCTACACAATACTCCTCAGTTATTAAGGTTCTTTGTATTGATAATGAGGGAGAATATGTTAATTCTGAGCTATCTGATTTTTTCCGTGATCAAGTAATTCTTCATGAGACAACGTGGTCGTATACCCCACAACAAAATCGGGTAGCTGAGAGAAAAAACCGTCATATTTTGGAAACTGCTTGTGCATTGCTTATTGGTGGGTTTGTGCCCAAGAGTTTTTGGCCATACACCATCACCTATGCCGTGTATGTTATAAATCGCATGCCATCCCAAGTTGAAGAATTTCGTACTCCACTCCAAGTGTTGACGGAACATGTTCCGGTTGTTTCTACCAATACTCTCACTCCTTGAGTGTTTGGATGCGTTGCTTATGTTCATATTCACAAGATTCATTGTAGTAAATTGGATCCTTGTGCTCTTTGGTGTGTCTTTATGGGTTTTGCATCCCACCATAAAGGTTACAAGTGTTACCACCTTGCAACTCGCCACATGTATATAACCATGGATGTGACTTTCTCTGAGTCAGAATATTTTTATGCTCCTGTATCACCACTCTTCGATCACAAGGGGGAGAATTCAAGTTGTGATCTTGATGGTGTTTTTGAATAGTTGGATTTACAAGAGGTAACGGTTTCAGGGAGAGTGCACGATGTTGTGCCGAGTGATGCAGTTGATGCTCAGTCTCTTCCCGCCGAGCCTGTTGTGAGTGGTCAGTAGTTTTTCATCGAACCTACTACAAGTGGTCAGCAGCTTTTCACCAAAGAAGAGGCTGCCAGTCCGTGTGTTGGTGCTGCCGAAGAGGAGTGCACTGATGGTCATCCAGCTGTTGCGGAAGCTTCTTCTCCTCTCTCTAGCTTAACAGTGCCGCTGTCCAATACATCTTTTCTGGATATCCCTGAGGTAAGCACTAGTGATACTCATGTAACTAATGATGTTATAAGTACATATAAATTGCCACCAATGCAAAATCGTGGTGTAGCTCCTGACAGGTTTTCTCCGAAGGAAAAAGTGAAGTATCCCATAGCCAATTATGTGTCCTATAGAAACCTTTCATCCGAACGTCAAGCTTGGGTGAATAATGTGGATTCAATTCAAGTACCAACTTCAGTAGAAGAAGCTTTGAAGAGTCGAGAATGGACCAAAGCAATGGATGAAGAGATGAGGGCATTGCAGAAAAATAATACATGGGAAGTAGTTGAGCTGCTGAAAGGGAAAAAGCCAGTTGGGTGCCGATGGGTTTTTACAATTAAATACAAGGCTGACGGATCACTCGACAAGTATAAAGCAAGGTTGGTGGCGAAAGGGTATACTCAAACATACAGAGTTGATTATTAGGAAACTTTCTCTCCCGTGGCTAAGATGAATACGGTACGAGTCCTTATCTCATTAGCGGCAAATTTGAACTGGCCACTGAAACAGTTTGATGTAAAAAATGCGTTTCTTCATGGACATGTAGAGGAAGAAGTGTATATAGATTTCCCTCAAGGGTATAGTAATGGAGAAAAATCGAGAGTCTGTCGATTGCGAAAGTCACTTTATGAGCTTAAGCAGTCACCTCGTGCATGGTTTGGGGGGTTCACCCAGGCCATGAGAAAGAATGGGTATTATCAAAGTCATTCTGATCATACTTTATTTGTGAAGCGGAGAAATGGTAAAGTAACAGCCTTGATTATTTATGTAGATGATATAATAATAATAGGTGATGATTCAAATGAGATTGTCAAACTGGAGAAGAATCCTTATGCCGAGTTTGAGATGAAGACTTTAGGTGACTTAAAGTTTTTTCTTGGAGTTGAAGTTGCTCGTTCATCCAAAGGTATTTTCTTGTCTCAACGAAAATATGTTCTGGATTTATTGAAGGAAACATGTATGCTTGGGTGTAAACCCATGGATACTCCCATTGTGGAGAAACATTACTTGGGAATTTATCCGAATCAAGAACCAGTAGATAAAGGCATCTCAAAGGCTGGTATGAAGACTAATTTATTTAGCTCATACCTGTCCAGATATAGCCTATGCAGTGAGTGTAGTGAGTCAGTTTATGCACTCACCGAGTGTGGATCATATGACAGCTGTTATGCGGATTTTAGCTTATCTGAAGTCAGCTCCGGGAAAAGGAATTTGGTATAAAAATTTCGGTCATCTTAGGATTGAAGGATTTACTGATGCTGATTGGGCATGTGATGTGACTGATAGGCGCTCTACTTCTGGATACTTTAAGTTTGTTGGTGGAAATCTAGTTACTTGGAGGAGCAAGAAGCAAAATGTGGTGTCAAGATCTTCAGTTGAGGCCGAATTCAGAGGTATGGCACATGGAGTATGTGAAGTTCTTTGGTTACGTAAGTTACTTTGGGGTCTAGGTTTCAAAGCAAAAGAGGCCATAAGCTTGTATTGTGATAATAAATCCGCACGGGAGATTGCAGAGAACCCGGTACAACATGACAGAACAAAGCATGTGGAGGTTGATCGTCATTTTATTAAGGAAAAGCTTGAGAAGAAGATTGTGTCAATACCGTTTGTGAACTCAAAAGAGCAGCTTGCAGATATCCTCACTCATGCTGTGTGTAGTAGATCTTTTGGTGATTCAGTTGTCAAGTTGGGCATGTGTGATATCTACGCTCCAACTTGAGAGGGAGTGTTGCCGTGAGTAGTAATTAAAGGGTATGTAACTATGTTGTAACTATTAGGAATCCTTTATTAGGAAGGATATATGTGTGTGTCCTTTATTGTTTATTGTTTCCTTATAGAACAAAGATTGTATCTTGTATATATATTTCAGTTATGCAATACAATGAAAATTAAGCTGTAAAATTCAATTCTTACAAGGTTCGATCAAAACTGAAGTACCTTTAAATTCCACCTTCAATAGAGGCAACACGGTTCCAGTCACCTTTTGGTCTGCTTACCCAAGGAATGACCTCCTGACAGAAGGCATATTTGCATTGGCTGAGATTATGCCGAAGGACATAAAGACATGGGTTCCGGCCTATGATGACGATGATTTTTGCTTGAAGTTTAAGTCATCACGGCCTAAAAAACTTAGCCCTCGGAGCTACGCAACTATTAAATGGACGATCCCAGAAAGTGCATCTTTCGGTGTCTACAGGATTAGCCATTTTGGTGCCTTAAAGAGTTTATTCGGTTCATTCGCCATTTCACATGTTCTTCTAGTGTTTTTGTATTAAGGAAAACTAATAAAAAGAGTTTGAAAACTTTGAGTTTTAATGATAAGGACAAAATAAAGGGTAAAGTGAATAGTACTAGGATTGACTTTTTAGTGTAAAAATGTGGTTTTTCGTTAAAGTGAACAGTATCGTGGGTTTTTCGTTAAAACTCCCTTTGTATTACCACAGGCTGTTGGACATGCTGCCGGAAGGCACACTTTCACCACTTTAGATTATGTATAAAGGGAGCGCCAATGCCATTGACGTTCCCTCAAGGCTTCCTTGTATTGTTATACTCTGCACAGAGTTAGCAGTACATTGAAGCAGCGGGAATACTACTCCGCGATATCTAATGTCTTAGTCAATGGAGAAATTACAATTTTACAGTTTCAAATTTCCCTTTTTTGTTATATGCATTTTAGCCAAATATAGCACAAAGTTTGGAGCAAATTGGTGAAGATAAACTAACTAACGACGCCTTGCCTAACAGTAACCACCAAACGACACAATTCCGAATCGAAAACCAAATCAAAAGTTGCCGGCTCAACGTTTTCTTTACGGAATATCCGAGGCGGCCAGTCGACATCTTTAATCACAATCACGAGTTAATTACAATGTGATTAACACCGACCGTCCGATTGAAAGAAACAGAAAAAACACCAACAGCAAACGGTCCCACCAATTGTGGGCCCCGACAAACCATGAAACCGGCATGACCCGTTTACCGTTACGACAACGTACGAGTCCCGAAGCACTCGCATTACATCCCTTCGCGTCTTTCAATTATATTCAATTCGATCCGATTCGATTACGAAAAACGTAGCACGCAAAAACCGATGTCGGCGGCGATCCAATGGACGACGGTCGGGATGGTCGCCGCCTGGTACGGCTCCAACATCGGTGTCCTGCTTCTGAACAAGTACCTGCTCACGAACTACGGCTTCCGGTTTCCGATTTTTCTGACGCTCTGCCACATGACGGCTTGTTCGGTGCTCAGCTACGTCGCCATAGCTGTGATGAAGGTGGCCCCACTGCAGAGCGTGAAGTCAAAGGTTCAGTTCGCCAAGATCTCCGGGCTCAGTGTCGTTTTCTGCTTCTCCGTCGTTTGCGGTAACGTGTCGCTCAAGTACCTTCCCGTGTCGTTTAATCAGGCCGTCGGCGCCACCACCCCCTTTTTTACCGCCGTTTTCTCGTTTTTGATCATCAAGAAAAGGGAGGCGACGCTTACTTATGCCGCACTCATTCCTGTTGTTGCAGGTGTCATCGTTGCTAGTGGGGTAATCTAATTTTTTTTTCCTCCTTTTTTTCATCTATGTTCTTTTCTGATAATTTGATGAAAAATGTCGTTTTGTTAGACTTTCTAACAAATATGTTAGGTTGTTCAACTGTTAATATGATATGCGAATAGAAATCTTATAATTCAACAATATAACATGTTAGACTATTTGACAGTATAATTACGTAATGTTAGGTTGCTTATAAAATATCATATCATTACATATGATGAAAAATTGAGAATGCGCCCTTTTTTTCTTCTTCTTTTGTGTAGTTAGGAGACTATTTGTGTTCTATTCTTAAGGCAATGTTTGGAACTGATTTTAGAATAAAATTATAAGTGATTTAAGATCATCGAGAAAACTAGTGTTACCGTTTAACTAGAGAAAAGTTAAAAATGCTTATGAATTGGAAAAACATATGCGACAGTATTTCTAAAATAAGCACATGCTTTCAGGAATGTCTTAGTTTACATTTTTTGACACGTTTCTAATCTAGTAGAAGCATTTATGAGCCTAAGTGGTTTCTATAGGAAATATTATAATTCCTAACAGGCTACCACAATTGGATTTTGTTTGAAGAGTTATCATCTGTTTCACACAAACTGTTATTGGTTGCAGGGAGAACCAAGCTTCCATCTTTTCGGGTTTGTTATGTGTATTACAGCTACAGCTGCAAGGGCATTCAAATCGGTGCTTCAAGAAATTTTGCTTTCCTCTGACGGGTAACTATTTCTTCCATTCATTTTTTTCTCTGTCAAATTTGCATGGTATATAAGAAGACTTGAGATTCAAACTATTTGTTTTTCCAGTGAAAAACTGAACTCTATGAACCTGCTGTTGTACATGGCGCCAATAGCAGTGGCGTTCTTGCTTCCTGCAACCCTGTTGATGGAGCAAAATGTGGTCGGAATCACAATCGAACTTGCTCGGAAAGATATCAAACTTATTTGGTACCTCCTTTTCAATTCTTCCTTGGCGTATTTCGTCAACTTGACCAATTTCTTGGTCACCAAGCATACAAGTGCTTTGACCCTTCAGGTAATAATTTCTTAGTACCTCTCCTTCTGCACAAGACGAGAAAAACTTACACGCAAATAGAATTGTCAAAGTGATGGTATTCCATTATCATGTGATGTTGTGTGCCTTAACTTGCTCACTTGGTAACACATTATTGATTTAGGATACTGTCATTTTAACATCTCAGTTGCATGTAAGATATTCCCCTCATTTTGACACCTAGGGTTTTAAGCTTATAACTTTATAATTGGTCGTTTTTAAAAACAGGTGCTAGGGAATGCAAAAGGGGCAGTTGCTGTGGTGGTTTCAATTTTGATATTTAAAAATCCAGTGTCATTCATAGGGATGGTGGGTTATGCACTCACTGTCCTTGGAGTTATTTTGTACAGTGAAGCCAAGAAGAGGTATACTTCAATCCATCTCTAGGGCAAATGTTTAGGGCCAATGCCCCCATTTTTGCCCATTTTTATTTTATTTTTGTCTACCCCCTAATGCGTGTGGGGTGATTCGAATTTAGAAACATAGAATTTCTTTCAACGTTTGAAACAGAAGCACCATTGTAATTACAATGGACATTTTCCAAGAAAAACAAAATAGCTCGGTTGTAGTTCATCAGCAGCAATATACAGGTGGTGTGAAAAACCATTGATTTTCACTGATTTTGGGACAGAGTTTGCATTTTTTTTTTCTAGGAGTCGAGTTGGGTATAGCAAAGTGCAATTTTCTGAGGGAAGCAAAAGATGTATGTGTGAATAATTCTTTTCTAATTACAATGGTAAGAATAATGAATCTTGACCGTCGGAATTCCTCAAATAAGCCTTGTGTTGGATTATCTAGTGCGATTTGCACCCTCACAAATTTTATTTGTGTACCACTACATTATGCATTCCACATGCAGAGTGCAACAATACACAAAGGTAGTGTGAAGTGCACTCTTAGATATTTATTATTCTGTACTATTCAATGGAGACATTACCATTCTACAGTTTCTGACTACAACCAACCCAAGCCAATAAGGCTCCTCGTAGGGATCGGTGGGGAGCATCTACTGTAGCAGCCTTACCCTTAGTTTGGTATGCAGTAAAGGGATGAATCTGGTAATTGTGTCGATAGCTTGTTGTGCTTTTGTATACTTCATTCTCTCACTTTTGGCTGGAAAAAACAATTTCAAATTACTGGCATTGTAGCCAAATACAGCAAATTGGTGCACGCTCACTAATCAAGTACCATCCATTTGCCCTAACACTAAACACCAAATGAAAAACAAGTCCTAATCGGAAAACCAAACCAAAGTTTCCAGCTTAACGTTGTCTTTAAGAAATATCCGAGGCCAGTAATCCACGTCTTAAATTCTTAATAATAATTAGAAGTTAATTACAATGTTAACATCCTCTCTGCTTGCTTAAAGAGTGCAAGTTCCTCCCCACAAAGTACAAGCCAAAATGTTGTGAAAAACGGTGCGTATTCAGTCTCCCACCATATTTCAACAGTTCAAGCTAACACTCACCTGAAAAAACATAAAAAGCATCAATCTACATGATTAACACGTCGCAACATCAACCGTCCGATGACAGAAAAACAACCATCAACCATCCCATGGACGACGGTCGGGATGGTCGCTGCATGGTACGGCTCCAACATCGGCGTCCTTCTTCTCAACAAGTACTTGCTTACGAATTACGGCTTTTAGTTTCCAATTTTCCTCACCCTCTGCCACATGGCGGCGTGCACTGTGCTCAGCTACGCCGTCATAGTTCTGATGGAGGTGGTCCCACTGCAGAGGGTGACGTCCAAGGTTCAGCTCGCCAAGATCTCCGGGCTCAGTGTCGTTTTCTGCTTCTGCGTCGTTTGCGGGAATGTGTCGTTGAAGTACCTCCCTGTGTCGTTTAATGAATCCGTCGGCGCCACCACCACCTTCTTTACCGCCGTTTTCACATTATCGATCATGAAGAAGAGGGAGGCTTTGCTTACTTACACCGCCCTCATTCCTGTTGTTGCAGGAGTCATCATTGCTAGTGGGGTAATCCAAATTTATATGAGAATTATTGGTTAAATAAATTACAAGTCCTTTTTGCTAATTTTGGAAAATGAACACGACAAACATGATCAACACAAATTTTGATACGAGAGTTTCAAATGTCCATGCATATATACCGCTTAAGATTAACAAAATCGACGACCTTCAATTCAACACCTTCGATCATTTTGTTACACATGTTATGCTTTGTCACGGTCGTGTTGATTTTCTTATTTCAGCAAAAGAGATTTGTGATTGTTTTATATATTGGCCAATTTTACAATTTACTCTTATTTTCATCATCACTTTTATTTTATTTTATTTTTGATAAATTGATGAAAATGTCTTTATTTTGGACAATTGAGCAAAAAATGTTATGTTGTCATATTATTAATTAGAATAATGAAATAAGTACGACCACATAATATAATACATTATCTATGTTGCATTCTTCGACATGTACGAAATATTACAAAATCAGATGAAAATAAAATGAGATTTTGTATGAAGATTTAAATACTGACTGCCATGTTGTTATCTTCAACATCATATAAACTGTTATTTGGTTGCAGGGTGAACCAAGCTTCCATATTTTTGGGTTTATTATGTGTATAACAGCTACTGGTGCAAGGGCATTCAAATCAGTGCTTCAGGAAATTTTGCTTTCCTCCGAAGGGTAGCATTTCATTTTCTTCCTTTTTGTGCTATCTCATTTGTTTTGGGGTGTGCTATCCATACCCTCCTTTTTACTTCTCACACACTTCTTGTTAATTTATGTCCTTTGATTTCTTTACTTCAGTCGATCCAATGTCCGCAAATTAAAAGGCTGTGTATCCACACACCCCTTTGTTTTTTGGCTTTTCACTAGCAAGTGTCATAACACTTTAATTGATAAAGTTGTTAATATGTGACCAACATAGCGTCGTTATTTGATTTTGATTAGTCCAATAGTTAAAATTTGTAAAATCGTCATTTCAACTAATTTCTCAAAAGAGTAAATTGTCATTTGACCTCTTGAACTATTACTTCAATTGAAATTGACCCATGAACTATTTGTTTTGATAAATTAACACATTGACCTATTTAAATTAGTCAATCAACCCCTCATCGTCAGATTCGATGAAATTTCATCAACTTTTCCATCAACACTAACACGACTTTACACTCAAAAGTGAATCACAAGATGGTAACATACCAGTATTTGATGGTACAATGGATGAAATTCTATCTAATGTGGCGGTGAGAGGTTAATTGACTAATTTCAAATAGTTTAAGGGGTTAATTTACGAAAAAAATAGTTCATGTGGTCAATTTCAACTAGGATAATAATTCAGGGAAGCCGAACGACATTTCACTTGTTCTGGAAAAAAAAAAGGGTTCTTTAGATATAAACCCTTGCAACTCTTATTTCCTATATAAAAACCCACCTAATTATAAGCATCCAAATAAAACCCAAATTTAAAAGTGATTGCCATGTAGGAAAGTAATTGACATATTAATACAAAATATTTACAACTTGTACCACAATATTCAAAATAAATTAATAAATATTATTGCTCACCTTAATTACAATGAACAAATAATTTATTGCATATTATTACCCCTAACACACACATATATATACATATATACGTTCAAATGTATACAGTACTACCATAAGCTCAATATATATATATATATATATATATATATATAGTACTACTATGCGTTCAAATATATGTATGTATGCACAGTACTACATATATGATCAAACATATTATACTAATTAATCTACCTATATGTAAATTTATGATGAGCAAATAACATATATTTTGTAGGTATTTTATCTTGTATGCATCATCATATATATTGGGCACATTTTATTATTATATGTACAAAATAATGGGTAAAATAATATTGAATAAAATAATAATATATTTTTTTTATTTAGGTACATTATTTTGTATACATTGGGTTTGCTTTATTATGTAGGTAAATTATTTTGCATGTATTTTACATATAGTGGCGAAATTATTTTGATTTTTTTTAAGCAATCTAACATTTTAAAATTCGAATAGTAGGTGCACTGAATTAAATAACATTTTCTGTAGGTAAATTATTTTGCGTGAATTTTTACGTATACCAGCCATGTTTTTTTTTTTTTTTGTTATATATATGTGTGTGAAATCATTTACCTACATTTATATGTAAAATATAATTTGTTGACTTAACTAAGCATGTATTATTACATATATTAGGCATGTTTTGTTGCTATTATATATTAGGCAATAAATTTATTGTTTTTTTATTTTCGTAAAACCATTAATTCTCCCTTACAATCTGTATGGAACTAATTGTGTACATAAAACATTCAAATAGGGGTGTTTTGGGCATCAAAAATTTTTAAATGTGTAAAGTCAAATATAATTAATGAATTTGCTGATGTAGAATCTAGTTAATGAGTTTTATTTGAGTAAAAAACTTATGACAGGTTTTATGTAAAGAAAATTAAATTTCAAGGGTTAAAGTCATATTTTTAGAAGAAAAAACCCTGACGAATTTTCAATGTAATAAGAACAGAAAAATTTAATTCAAATTCAATACTTTAAATAAACAAAAAATTGGAATGGAAATGTGCGAGAGATGGTTGTGGCTTTGCTTGCTCTGTACGTTTATATATGTAAAACCCTAATTCTATGAGCCGTCTCCTGTTGGGCTTCGACCCACAAAGAACTCATACAAAGAATTTTCTATGATACGTTTTACCAATTTACAATTGATTTCCAGGGAAAAACTCGACTCGATGAACCTGCTGTTGTACCTGGCACCGATAGCAGTGACATTGTTACTTCCTGCAAACCCTGTTGATGGAGAAAAACGTGATCGAAATCACAATGGAACTTGCTCGGAAAGATATCCGACTCATTTGGTACCTCATCTTCGATTCTTCTCTCGCATATTTTGTGAACTTGACCAATTTCTTGATCACCAAGCATACAAGCGCTTTGACCGTT
The DNA here is from genome assembly GCF_963583255.1 of Pyrus communis. Taxonomy (NCBI): domain Eukaryota; kingdom Viridiplantae; phylum Streptophyta; class Magnoliopsida; order Rosales; family Rosaceae; genus Pyrus; species Pyrus communis. The sequence goes on from NC_084819.1 coordinate 14,818,276, forward strand.
CAGGTGAAAAAAAAAAAACAAAAAAAAAAAAAAACATATTTCAGTTATCTACTTCTCGGAAAATTCTTCTGTACGGACTGTGGTAAGGTGCAGTCGCACAAGGCCCCGAATTTGAAGGGGCCCCCAAAATTTTTGTCATCTAATCTAATATTTATATGTAATAATGTTCTATATTTAAAAATTTCTTTTGTTATGTAATAATGTTCTATATTCTATATTTAAAAATTGCTTTTGTTATGTAATAATGTTCTATATTTAAAAATTGTTTTTGTTAACACTTTAAAATTTCATTGTGCACTCCTTATAAGCGTATTTTTTTCCTTTCTAACACCTTAAAAATGGTATTCTTTTTTTTATTTTATTATATAATAATGTTATATATTCAAGTGAAACTTTGAAGTTAGAAATTTTGAAGTTTTTTTTCTTTCCTTGTTTGATTGTTTAAGATTGAACTGCTTTTAATTATTTAGTGAACGTTATATGTAACATCCCACATCGCCCAGGGGAGTGATCCTTATATGTATATTCCCATCCTTACCTAGCACGAGGCCTTTTGGGAGCTCACTGGCTTCGGGTTCCGTAGGAACTCCGAAGTTAAGCGAGAAGGGGGCTAGAGCAATCCCATGATGGGTGACCCACTGGGAAGTTGCTCGTGAGTTCCCAAAAACAAAACCGTGAGGGAATGGTAAGCCCAAAGCGGACAATATCGTGCTACGGTCGTGAGTTCCCAAAAACAAAACCGTGAGGGAATGGTAAGCCCAAAGCGGACAATATCGTGCTACGGTAGTAGAGTGGGCCCGGGAAGTGATTCACCCCGGGCCGGGATGTGACATTATATTTGTTGCTCTTTTAACTTATTATTAACTTTGAAGTTAGAAATTTTGAAGTTTTTTTTCTAACACCTTAAAAATGGTATTCTTTTTTCAATTTTATTATATAATAATGTTATATATTCAAGTGAAACTTTGAAGTTAGAAATTTTGAAGTTTTTTTCTTTCGTTGTTTGATTGTTTAAGATTGAACTGCTTTTGATTATTTAGTGAACGTTATATTTATAGCTCTTTTTACTTATTATTAATGAAATTTTTAAGTGATTTTTTTCTAACATCAATACATTGTCCTACCTTTTTTAAAATTATCTTAAGAAGGGACCCTTTCATAAATTTCGTACAGGGCCTCCAAAATCTTAGAGACGACCCTAAGGTAGGTCACACCCCTTGTGTGTGCGTTACTGTATACAACAGTCCATACAGAAGAATTTCTCCTACTTATGACAATTTAGGGTTTTAACTTTCAAAGTTTAACTGTATAATTGGTATTTATATTTATTTAAAAAAAAAAAAAAAAAAAAAAAAAAAAAAACAGGTGCTGGGGAATGCAAAAGGGGCAGTTGCTGTGGTGGTTTCAATTTTGGTATTTAAAAATCCAGTGTCGTCCATGAGGATGGTCGGCTATGCACTCACCGCTCTTGGAGTTACTTTGTACTGTAAAGCCAAGAAGAGGTATAGTTGGCTTGATTTCGATTAATATTATACAGCGATTAAGTGATCATACAATCAATGGAAACAAAAGATGTATGCCTAAATATGGTTTTGCTCCCGATTACAACGGTAAGAACAACGAAATCTTCGTCAGAATTAGGCAAATAACCCTTCTAATAACCAATGTTCTAAAAATTGGTCTAAGTGGTGAAGGCCCGCCCCGATTTTGAGCAAATCGTTTAGAAAAATCGGTCTGGAGCTAGGCGGCACCTATGCGGTTTTTGTTATATATATTTTTATTAAGTGTGTACTTTTTTCTTTTTTGGTTTCATGGTGGTATACTTAGGTACCATTTGGTACGCAGACGGGATAAGATGGGATGGGACAAGACAGGACGGAATGGAGGTTCCGTGTTATGTTTGATACGCGCAAGATGGAACGGGACAATTGTTTCGTTTTGTGTTTGGTAAGCCCATGATGGAATGGAACCAAAAGATTAAATGACTAACGTATCCTTGTTTCATCTGTTGTTTGGTATAATGTTTATGCTTGGGACGGGACGGTACATTTTTTTTTTTTTTTTGTTCTTTATTTATTTATTTTAACTTGTTCATATTTGAACACATATATGCTTATCTATGATATATTTTTTACACTAGCACATGATTGAAGATATGTTATGCCATGAATTCCATCTTGCTGACCTCAAGATCATGGATAATTGCTTGAAGGTTACTAAGAATGTTGAACCATTTGATCTTGATGTGAATAAACAATTCAAGGGGACTTGGATCCAAATGCTTTTAATCCACATCATTCGAAATCAAATGCAAGCACAAATAACAAAACCCCAATATGGTATCAGAAATAAACAGCAATGAAAGCATCTCTTTAACTTGGATTGCTTAAGTTTACAAACTCTAAAATTGATGGGTACAAGAAACAAATCCCGCAGTTAGCAGATGAAAATCTAAAACAAAAATCCTTCCAAAATGAAACCCGACACCAAGTGCACATCAAGCTCTCTATTTCTTCTCTTCCTTTTCTGCCTTTGCTGCCTTCTTGAGCCTAGCACCAATATGGCGTGTGTTCATCTTCTCCACACGAAGTTTGTCGTATGCCTTGAATGATTTCAACTCATTGGTAACCTTCACAAGCTCAACTGTGGGCTTCTCACGTGCAATTGGAAGGTAGGGGCCTTGGAGCTGGGTGGCATTGGCAATTTCCTTTGCAAGAGAATCATCAGCCTGTAGCTTGAAGACCCTCGAGAGAACGATTCTTCCTACGATGATCAACATAAATTCCAATGGTTGGTTCAAGTTTCTTTGGAATCCCAGCATATTGGTAAGTAAACAAGGTAAACAACTTGTTAAAATCATCACATAAAAGCTCATGTGTTAAACCAGACGCAAAATAAAACACAAAAACTAATCTAAGAATTCCAAATTTAGGATCATGTTTATATTTTTATGGAATTTGGCGATTTGCAAATGTTTCGAAACTGAAAAACAATGTGTATTTTATTTATTCTTGTAACACTTCATCTTGTAATCAACTTCAATAAACTCGTACAATAAAAGATGGATCAAATCCAACACAAACAGACCACTTATCAAATACAATTCCCAAGCACAAGTTAGACCAGTGAAACCAAGAAAACTAATTTATTTTCTCTATTCCCATTCGAACGTAACTACTTACACATTTAAAGTTCATCGAACCAAAATTTAATAAAAATCCTTAAAACCAAGTCCCCAAATTTCCCAAACCAAATAAAGCATAAACACTATTTGAAAAAAGGCTAGCATTTGTTACACCAATTTACAGAATAAAGGCATGCATGGCTGTACCCGCTCAACCATCATGCCATGAAGTGAGTAACTAGCTTGCCTAACCACCAAGTCGCCCCTGCACAAATTCTTAATAAAAGGGTAGCCCTACGAAGGGTTGAGATTAATCTTAGGACTGGCACTAGATTGCTGAAGGGTGTAGAGATGGGAGAATAATTAATATAGAGATGAAAAAAAAGCTAGCTTTTGGATAGAGGTGGCTTAACTTAAGATGAGAAAGCAGAATCAAAGCTAAACTCAAATCTTTTCATTGCCACCTCAGGAAAGGCAGAAGTTAAACCAGAGAAACCAAACCACAAACATACCATTACTGTCACGCCCCGATCCCGACATACGTCTAGGATCGACACGTGACGTCACTCAAATACTCGTATATCTCACATACCCCGTCTCAGAAATATGGCAAATTACAATTCGAGAATCAAATTGCAAAGAAATTTTTCGTTTACCTTATGGCTGCATCTAACCTCCTCGTTAGACTGCCTACATACCCTCAATAGGGATCAAGCCATTCGTAGTTCACTTACACAAAATCAGACGTTATTCCACTAAATTCAAGTAGAAAAACATAGCATTCCTCAATCATTTATTATAACATGACAACATGTAGTTCCTGCACTCAGGCTACATAATCAATCCCCATGAAAACATGATTTTTCTCCCAGCCAACATAAAAATCATTAAGTCTCATCATGATATCGCAATTCACAACACACATCATATTTAAGAGCCGACTAACACAAAACCTCCTCTAGCCACATTAATTAATTAAATAATGAGATCAAAGTAAAACAATCATTCTCATATCTTCTAAATTCATACCTTATGAAATCATAATCGAATCATAGAAAATCCCGAATGAGTCACTTAGACGTCCAACATCTTTTCTAACTCAATTCACAAGACTCTCAAAACCATTGACACAAATATATATATATATATATATATATATATATATATATATATATATATATAACTAAGGCTAGAGTGACACAATTAGGCCAAGCCCACTTCTCCAAACAATGGGATTTTAGGCCACTCCACGAAATTCAACAACCTTGGGTTCCGAACCACTCAACGAAACCAAACCAAATATGATCGCCTAAAAATGTACCATGTACAACTAATCCTCATCACCTCTAGAATGCGTATGGTCCCCCATCACGGATATACCAAGCAGGACCATAGGCATAAACTCATCGTGCAGGCAGTGATCACCCATCGCGGGTATACCAAGCATGATCACCTCTGAATACATATGGTCCCCCCATCACGAATATACCAAGCAGGACCATCCATGTACCACAACTACGTGGTGCAATCTCATCATCACACATTACACATAATTATATGCATACATGTTATCGATTCCACATATCAACCAACATCAAGTCAGATGGAGCACAACACAAGGAATTCCCTCAATTACTATGTCCACTAAAAATCTAATAAGGTAACTAACTCATCTCTTGCCTTCCATCTCCATCTCATGCTAGGTAGAATGCCAAGTTCAAATAGATATACAGTTGGTAATCATATCCAAATAATTATCAAACAATAATTAACTACCATAATCGTCATAACATTCATCATAATTATCGTTCACATTATTAAAAAGATAATCAAACATATATATATATATATATATATATCACAAACATCATTAAAACACAAGCCAAATCATAGTTAATTACCATAGGTTTATGGCTAAGTATATAAAATTCACATTTCAATAGAAATCACATTCTAAAACCAACTCACATTTTCATACTAGTAAACATGCATATTATTTCTCAACTATGCAATCAACATCGTAAGGTTCTATGCCTATGCTTCGTAACCTTCTTTCTCTATCCTTTAATAAACCAACCTAAAGTTAATGGTTTTCAAAACACTATCGCTTCACTCTTGCCACTACCCCTTTTTGACATGTATAAGCGGCAAATATATATATATATATATATATATATATATATATATATATATAAGAGAAATTGGTTCGTTTACCATTGATTTGAATATAAATACTCGTAAACAATCTAAACTCTTAAACCCCAACCAAACACACTCAAATAAGCACAAAATTAACAAGGATGTTATTTCAACTAGAATTCCCTTCTAGGTCTAGATGCTTGGTAACGAAAGAAGCATTTCATAAATCAAATGTCACATATCAGAAAATTTGACTTTTCCCAAAAATTCTCAAATTTCACAAGAATGAAGATTTCAACAAGTAGAGTAAACTTTAAACCTGCGGCTAGGGCCAATTTGGCCTGAAAACATCCCAAACTGGCCATGAACCACCGGAACCCTAAGGTGGGTGTTCTTCAATTCGACTTCATCGGTGTTCTTACGCCCTAACCACCAGTTGGGTCTTGTTCCTGGGTCCAAGGAAAGTTGATTAAGGGTGATGGTGCATGGTGATACTCACCGAAATGACGAATCGCCATCGAGAACTCCCGGGTTCTCCGGTGGAGTTCTACCTGAATTAGACCTTAAAAACCCTTGATTTTTGGTGGAGATGGAAGGAGGAAGATAGATGAGTAGGTTGCAGGTGATGAATGGGTGCAAAACGCCTGAAAAATAAAAGATTTTGGCCTGAAATTGGTCGGGTCGAAAACCCTCTTTTTTTTTTTTTTTTTTTTTTTTTTTTTTTTTTATGTGGGTGCACGGGTTGACAAATGAGGGCGGAGAACTTTTTCTCTCCTCTCCTCATTCCTTCTTTTTCTAATCCCCTTGCCGGTTCCCTTAACCCCATTTATATAATTGGGCCTTTTACCCTCTAGTGGAAAATTAAATAATTCCCACAATCTATGGTTTCACAACTTCAAACGTCCGTAACTATACTGTTATAATTCGGACTCGCAAACGGTTTTCGCCTATGCACTCGTGGCTTCGAGACCTATTTGAAAACGTTACTTGTGACCTCAAAAGGTCAACGAGTAAATAATAATTTTCCAAACTTCACTCTTCGTAACTAGTTTATTTGAAATCTAATTCCAAATAAATTAATATAAATTCTCGAAAAATAAATAAAATCTCAATAATACAAATACGTAGATTATAACAGTGAAATCCGGAAACGGGATTTCACAATTACTCTGGTCATTTACTCTGTGTAGATTTACAACCAAAACATAAACATCCCACTAATCAAATACAATTCTCAAGCACAAGTTTAACCAGAGAAACCAAGAAAACTAACTTATTTTCTCATAATCATCCTATTTTCCCAGAAAATTGAAAATTTCCATGGAAAAATCAAGAAAACGAAAAAGAAATACCCAATTAAACAAGCAAAATTAAAGATCTATAGAGATCAAGATCGAACCTGGAGATGTAGCGGCTACGGAAGAAAATTGAAATTGAACCTGAAGATGCAACGGCTACGGGAGAAGATCAAGATAGAACCTGGAGATGTAGCTACTACGAGAGAGGATGAGGATAGGATGAGGAAGAAGGCTAGGGGAAAAGGCAGCGGCAGAGAAGAGAAGATAGAATTTTAGGGTTTGTTGATGGTGTAAATATTGAAAAAGATAAAGGGCATTTTTGTCTTAAAATGTTATAATTTTGTGTTCCACGGATGTGGAACCAGTCGTTCCAGGGGGTGAGGTGGAATGAAAAATCAGCCAAAACTCGTTCCCTAGGACAGCGCGTTCCACGATTTTTGGTGCACCAAACATGGGACATAACGTCTCGTCCCACTGCATTCTGTCTCGTCCCATGTACCAAATGATACCTTATGGAAATGGTGTACCTAATTTGCAAATAATGGATTTACAAGTTCATCCAATAGTGAAACGAATTGGAGCACTTTTGAGGGGATACATACAAAGAAAATAAATAAACTAGATACAACAAGGTTAAATAGTTTTGTCTATGTCCAATCCAATGCAAGGATCATGATTCATGAATAAGAAGAATTTAGTCTATCATCCAAATCCTCCTTATTATGATTATACGCTTATTTCTTTTTAAATATTGAACTTTTTAGACGTATATAATTTGTGTATTCTTCTACTTCTATTTTTTCATTTTTTCATTCTTTTATTATCCATACAAGTATATATTTTTTTAGGTGTAAATAGACACTTATTTACAAGATATATAATTAATTTACATAAATCTGTCTATGTGCTAGACCCTTACCCACTGCCTGACTAACGCCTAACGATTTTTAGAACCTTAGTAATAACTTATATGAAGTTGTGCTACAACTCGAAAATTAGGTGGAACGCGTGTAGTGCAGATTCAAAACTCTCTAATGGGTTAGATGTGATCTCGAGGGAGTAACATAAAACCACAACAAAAAGGATACGGAAAGTTGACAGGCTTGGCGCCTAGTGAGTAAATGAGTTATATACGAAACAAACTTTGATTATTATCATGTGAATGTGATGACAAAAATGGATTAGGATCCTAACCGAATTTTTTTTGTGGGAATCTGAATGATTAATCAATCGTGTCCGTTTATAGTATATTTTTTAGCAAGAAATTCATTTAAATTTTTTATTTAAAATTAAATGTAAACAATACTTAATGAAAATTGACTGCACAATGTTCGATGAACGAACACCATTGATTGATCAACCAAATTCGCACAAAGAGAATCCGAAGAGGATCCTTATTCGACAGTAATAAACGCATGAAATATGGAGCCGTTTAAGTTGCTATATTTGTCCAAGAAAGGATTGTTAACAGCTTGCCAAACTGGGCTTTTGAAATCCGATTTTATCATAAATCCAATTGCAAGATAGATAGGAGTCAAACTTCATATAAGCCCTTGTATGTTTTATTCTTTCATCGATCTCGGGCTCTTTTTACTTTCACATTTTCACACATCCTCACATGTAGTAAATTTTCAAGCTAAATTCGTTGACAACACAATTTGGATAACGTGGAGCACATGTAACCTTTTGGGCTTCAGACATAAGAAACTTGAGGATTCACTATAAATTAATTAACAATATAAAGAATAACTTAACCTTTTATAAACGCTTGTAAACTTTTTTCTTTCAGAAATGTAAAACTCTTTTACTTTTATATTTTCAAAAAAAATTTAATAATAATAATCCACAACGCACAGGGGTGGGCGTTGAAATTTTGGGAATAGCAGACCTGAACGCGAAAGTTTTTTTTTTTTTTTTTTTTTTTTTTTTTTTTTGAGAACAAGGAAAGTGCATTCTAGGGCACAAAGGCCAAAGAGAAGACAAGAGAGCCTACGAAGAGGCAAACAACAAACAGGAGAAAGCAAGGAAGGCAGTGAAAGGAGTTTGTTGTCGAATTTGCAAACCCATACACATGACAAAAGCAAACGTCCATTCATTTCATGTTGGCACGATTCCACATATGAATGAAAAGATTTCACGCAAGCAAACAGTTGCGCTGTGATGCATGCAAAGGAATTGGACTCGATCCGGATCTATTTTGTGGAGTTCCTATGAATCATTACATTTTAGTCATTCATCGTATATCGTGAGATTAGAAATTATTTAATTTTTTTATTTAAAATTAAACAGAAATAGTATTTGACGAAAATTGATTTCACGATATACGATGAACGGCTAGGATGTGGGGATCCCTAGGATCCCCACAAATTGGATCTGGAGAGAATCATTTTCGAGTATTTATCAAATATAACCAAAAATTAACTTTTAATTTCAAAAATGTCATTTTTTATAAAATAAAAAAAAATCAAATATATTCAAAATTTCACTTAAATAGACACAAATATCCTCAAATTTAACAATTAAATAAATTAAAAGCTTTCTAGCTACTGTCGCCTCAAGCTCCGGTCCAACTTCACCTTCGCTTCTACACTCCACCACCACAACCCTTTCCACTTCGACCCCTTCATCACCAACATTGAGCGCCGCCACGATTACTGTAAGTGGGAGCAGAAGAAATTCAATCATGCCTTCAACGCCTTTTTTCTTACTAATATCATTTTTAGTTTTAAATATAAAAATAGTTTTTAAAGTTAATCCACATGTCATTATATGATTGTATTTGTGAGACTCACGTGGCTCCACATCATCACACTAATAGAGCAATTGACAGATTTTTCACAAAAAAACTAAAATGATCACGATGGACAAATTCAAAGAAAGACTAAAATGATTCACGATAGACAAATTCAAGAACACTATTATTGATTAGCATTAATTGTTAAGAACCAAATTAAGGAGTTATATCAATGTCACGAATCATTTTGGCTAAAAAAACCTTTAATTTATTTGATTGTTAAATTTGAGGGTATTTGTGTTTATTTAGGTGAAATTTTAGATATATTTGAAAGATTTTATAAAAAGTGACATTTTTGAAATTAAGGGTTAATTTTTGGCTATATTTGACAAATACTCATCATTTTCATCATGCAACTACCTATTTTGGATTGGAATTTAACTTAGCTTCTCACCCGATATATGAGGAGGAGTTTTTTTTTAATACGGAGTAACATTTTTTTCTCTTTAAATTCTCTCCCCCTACTTCTCATCCTCTCAAATTTTCTTTTTTATCTTTCTATTTCTATAAAAAAGTCAACACAAGATGTTAACACTTAAACATAATCGTTCAAATGAGAAGAGACTGGGGGGGAGAGAGATTTAGAAGGAAGAGAATCCTACTCCCTTTAATATGTCTTGTTATTGGTTTACGAAACTTCTTGTTTATGATCAAAACCGTTCATATTATAAATCACTTTAGAAGATCATCTCTACAAAAAATTAATAAAAAATGAGATGAGATCGTTTAGTCATGAACTAGATAAGAATAAATAGTTCGGTACAATAAAAGCATTACAAACCGTCTATTTATTTGCTACAGTTGATTGACTAAACAACCTTATTTTATGATTTTTTTTCCATAGATTATCTTTACAAAGTAATTTATAATTGAACAATTCTAATAAAAAACACGAAACTATCTAGATCAGTAACAAAACATCTTGAGAGGAACTCCCTCCTCAATCTTAAGAAGCCAAATTTTCACCTTTTGAAATATTCAATTGTTCATCTATTTTATTTCATAGTTATGCTAGTGACAATCGTTTATGCACCCGTTTGTGAGTCTTATCATTTGTTGATCCAATATATGGTCCACTTACCTCATTGGTGGACAGACCCAGATGCTTGTAGACAACGAGTTTAACTCTCTCCTTTTTCCTAAGTGCCTTAAAGTCATGTTTGATATTTCATTTGAAAAGCCAAAATTGCTTTCAATAGCTAAGAAACGCTTTTGATTGCGTTTAGAATAAACAAACTTGTAAATGCTTTTGACTGATACAAGTACTTTATGAAAAAGCACCTTTCAATTTTAACAAACTTTTATCGTGCTTCTAATAATAATATTTCTAATAAAAGCGCTTATTAGCATATAAACCTTCTAAAATGTAATACCAATTATGCCCAAACCCTTTTAACATATTAATTGAGTCCTTGCAAGTGACCCTCTACTACAGTGGTGGAGAGGAGTGTTGTCATTTCATCACACATGAGTTAGAATCATGTCGGCTTCCTAATCTAACAGTTAACCTAACAAATCTATCGTTTGGCAAAAAAAAAATATTGATTCCTTACTTGCATCCAACCCTAATAATCACCTACACAAAAAATTTTAAAGTAATGCGGAAAATGAAATGCTCCAGATATCTTAACCGATGCAATGGTTAGAACTTGATTTTTGTTTTTTTAAACAATGATCTAACCGGTAAAATATCATAGTGTGCACCGTAGAATATCCTCACCTACACCAGAAAGATTTACATAAAATGAGTTGTCATCATGTAGTGGCTCCTATCTAGTAATGCATTACTGTGTAAATTTTTCTTTACATAACAAGATATTATTAAATAAAAAAAGACACGTAATAATAAACTCGTTTTATACAAATTGTTCTCCACACTCCATCTACACGCCCTACATTAACATTTAACATCACTTTTTTGTCTTCTCCGAGTGTACCCGAAAACTTTCATCAACCCACCTGACCTGACCTATTCAAATTGGTCCAATTGGCCACTGCCCCTCACAGAAGTGGTCCATTTGGACTCCATTTATATTCTTATCTTATGCCTTTCAATTCACTTTTTCTTAAAGTTATCAATTCAGCAGGAGTCGTGTTTGAGAAACCACTATTTGGATTTCTAAGTATCAGTCATTGTATTATGTGATTTATAAAAAATAGTCTAAAAAGATGATTTTTTTTAGTATTTTTTTATTTAACGATTTCAAAATAATTGTCATTAACCATCCTTAATGTTGTATTTAAACACTAAAATAATATTTGTATTTAAACACCAGCAAATCATAACCAGGCCATGCCACAAGAATTGTTTACTCAACAACCATATGTGTCAATCTCATTACTATTACTTTAATTGATCATGTTTTAATTAGTCCACCATGATTAGAAAAATACCCTTCAAAATCCTTATCTGGTTCACTGATTCAGATAGCCAACCATAAAACTTCTCTGTATTTGCCTTAATTAATCACCCCCAAAATTCAGGCTAATATATAAATATTGAATAATGTTAGGGAGATCAAATTTTTAAATCAAATTATTTGTTACTAATAGAAAATAAACACGTTAATTAACACTTAAGTAATAAGTCAATCATCAACATTCACATCATTTGATTTACAAAATTTGATTTATAATTTTGGTCTCCCTATCATTATCAAATATTTATTTATTAGATAAAGACGAATTTAAATCATATTATTGCTACTTACCCCGCTCCTCTCACCTTTAATGTAGATAATATCGTTTGTTAAAAAAAGAATTAGCAAGAGGTTCTATCTTCAAACCAATGCATAATTTTAATAAGGTAGTGTTATTCACACGCCCATTTTTAATTATCACACATATCTTTCAATTTTCAGTCGCTAGATCAAATAAATTAAAACAAATTAATGACAAAAAATTAATAAAAGTGTGTGAGAGGTAAAAATAAGTATTTTAATAACATTTTCCTTCTAATAACGTCACCGGTCAATTGAATATTTTCCACGTGTTAAAAATTATCCAAACTATCTAATATATTTGTGTATATGATGTCACTAGTTACATGAAAGTTTCCTTTCCATAACAACCGTAAGGCCTTTAATTACTCCACCAAATTCTACACCAATAGAAGCAGCCCACATCACCAACTTCCAAACTTGCGACTGCAAAATGACCCTTATGCCCAAAATCACAACACGTGGCAAAACCCAATTCGTGAAATACCGCGAGTGCAGTAAATTCCCGAATAAGCACCCGCAGAGATTCCAAAAGCGAAAAGGTGGGAAAAGCGGCGAAAGCGTTGATAAAAGCAATGAGCAATGACATGGAGAAGCAGAAGAGCGCTTCGTGACTCGTAGAGGCAAAAACCCAATTGCAAAACCTCCGATTGGGGATTCGCTTTTCCCGGGAATCGCATTCCAGCGAAACCCAATTGGGCAATTTGGGTTCCCATTCCTCTATTAAAACCCTACTCGCATCTGATTCTGTCGGCCATCGTTTTTGTTTCAATCATCTCAGCCATGGTGGCCGATAGCAAGTCCAAATCCGACATTTCTTTCGCCGGAACTTTTGCAAGCAGCGCCTTCTCCGCCTGTTTTGCTGAGGTAATCAATCAAATGAACTCTGATCGGTGATCACGTTATTTTCTATGCGAAATTGAATCGATACGGATTTTTGTGTTTGGATCCTGTGGACTGTTTTTTTTATATCAACAGTCAAATGAGAGATGAAACTCATGTCCTAAATTGTGATGAATTTTATATTGGCGTATCGGATATGTTGAGTTCATGATTCTGCTATCTGGGTTTTTGGTTGTTCCCAGAAATTGCGCTTAAAATTTTGAAAAAATATGTAGCTGTTTTGGAAATTTTGAAAAAATATCTAGCTGTTTTGGTTTTGCTGTATAATGTGTTGATAATTAACATTTTAAGGTTAGTTTTTCGTGTAATTAGGTGACCCGGTGCCGCACTTGAATCTTAATTAGTTTGTTGTGATCAGACCTTCCTGTTTATACACACAATTGAGTATGAGGAGACAATTGATTGTGATGTCTTCCAACTGTTTGTTTCGAAGAGTCTGTTAAGTTTGACGTTCTTTTGATTAACTTGGTGCAGATTTGTACTATTCCGTTGGACACGGCTAAAGTCAGGCTTCAACTCCAGAAGAAAGCTGTTGCAGGTGATGGAGTGGCCTTACCTAAATACAGGGGTATGCTGGGCACAGTTGCTACCATAGCCAGGGAAGAAGGTCTGACGGCACTCTGGAAAGGAATTATACCTGGATTGCATCGTCAATGCCTATATGGAGGTTTAAGAATTGGGTTGTATGATCCTGTACGTCCCGATTCTTATTTTTTAGAAAACGCAAACTTATTGTGAAATTTTCTTTTTAGTGTATGTGATATCTGTGCTTTCTGATGTCTAATACATATAAATTGTATGCTTTACAGATCAAGTCCTTCTATTGCGGAGGCAGTGACTTTGTTGGTGATGTTCCTTTAACAAAGAAAATACTTGCTGCCTTAACAACTGGTAAGCATGGTTGTGGTTGCTTTTCGATTTACCTTTCGTTTCTGCTGGTTTTGTGGAATAAAAGTAGTCTTGTGCGCTGTATCTGCATTACTGTCTGTAGTATCCTAGTGGTGTCATATTATAGTTTGGCTGGAAGTCCATAGTTGTTTTAATCTTTTTTTCTTTCTAAGATGGAAAGATAGGCAGTAAGACCTGTGTGTTGCCTTTTTTGATATGTAAGTGGGTCCTTGTTAATTTTGGATTTACATTTGACTTTTCAAACTTGCTTTTTTGATAAAAAAAAAATAGGTGCTTTAGCAATCACAGTGGCAAATCCAACTGATCTTGTGAAAGTTAGACTTCAAGCTGAAGGAAAATTACCACCTGGTGCACCAAGGCGTTATTCGGGATCACTGAATGCGTATTCCACCATTGTGAGACAGGTTGAACATCTATCCTAGAAATTTAAGATAAAAAGGAGGGGATGGCATTCAAATATATATAATTTTTTCTTTCTGACTTTTTAAACTTGGGTCACATCTGAAAAATTAGGAGGGAGTTGGGGCACTCTGGACTGGGATCGGACCCAACATTGCACGTAATTCTATTATTAATGCTGCCGAACTAGCCAGTTATGATCAAGTGAAGGAGGTAAGCTCACTAACAGTCTTATTTTGTTCTTTTGGAGCAGCATTCTTTACACTTATCTTAATGTGTATACATTTCAATGCAGACACTTCTAAAACTTCCAGGGTTCTCGGATAATGTTGTCACTCATCTTCTTTCTGGTCTGGGGGCTGGTTTCTTTGCTGTCTGTATTGGCTCACCAGTTGATGTGGTAATTTATCTACATTCAAATGTGAAATCTATCTGATTGGTCTCTAGTTAAGTATATCTGGTATCTAGCGCATACTATGTTTGCTTACATGTTCTGGCAGCAAGTGAATTGATGATCTTATTAACTCAGGATAAGAGCATGTGGCACATGTGTATTTGCCGGAAGGCATCCATCATATTTATTAGTTCTTATGGAGAATGCAAACAGTTAGTTCTTACCATTTCTTTTCATGTTCTCATCCTGTACTTTTATATGATATGAAACTCTTTTTCAAGCTCTGATCAATTAAAGATGTAAATTAGTCTTGTATCTGTTATGCAAGCATATTTATTATTGACTAGTTGATTTATGTCCTTTTTTAGCTACGCATGGACTCAATAAGTGGTCGCTCTTTTCTTTTTGTCAAAATGGTTTACCTATTTTCATGTACTGATTGAGCTGCATTTTTTATTCTCATTGCATCATACAACCTCATATTTAATTTATTTTTTATTGTTCATCTTTTCTCAGGTTAAGTCAAGGATGATGGGAGATTCTGCTTACAAAAACACGATGGATTGCTTCCTCAAAACTCTGAAGAATGATGTACAAATTAATTTCTTCCAATACCTTCTAGCCTATTCTTAATTTACACTTTAAAATTGCTTTAATAAGTTAAGAAGTTATGCAAATCAAGTATAAGTGTATTTGCATTCAGAGGTAAAGCAAATTAGCTTGTGGGTGAGAGTCGTGAGATGTAGAATCTAAAGCCAGTCAGAATTCTAGTTATTGATTGAAACAAATTATGCAGTTGGTTTCTGTAGTTGCGATGTGAAATATCTAAAGGCATTTAAGCATTAGTGTATTTGCATTGTGTAATCTACTTGCAGACTGAATAGGGTGCTAACTGCCACAACCCAACACTAACTTCCAACTTTAGTTAATTGAAGAGACTCATCAAAAGATACTGGTTATTAACGGCATTCAATGTTTTACAGGGACCTTTGGCCTTTTACAAGGGCTTCATCCCAAATTTTGGACGGCTAGGATCGTGGAATGTCATCATGTTTCTAACCCTTGAGCAGGTACATTTTGCAACTCCTCCACTTTCCTGTTCTTCACCATTTCGTGTTTTTGGTCTTTGCATGCACTTGCCACTCCCTGTGTCAACAGCTGTGGGGGCTGCAGCATAGATAACGTAGCTATGTATTTGGAAAACAGTCTTGTAGCCAGTTAATCTTTAGATTTCTTGATTGTCTTCAGTAACTATCCTGAATTAGTTTCTCATCTTTTATTTCTCGTGGCAGGTTAAGAAGGTTGTGAGAAATATAGAGTCATCGTGAGCTTAACGAGGATCGAGGTCGCGAGGATCAAGGACAATGTGGGGTTTTTTAGGGGTTGTAGCATCTGCAGCAACTGATAGTTGTTTTAGAGAATAATAAGGCCTAGATTAAACATTTTTAGTGGCATTTTTTTTGCTAACTGAGGAGAAGGTTCCTCTTCCTCCCAAGAAAAACATGTATTCGAAACTATGAAGTTTTACAAATAATGATAATTTGTTTTCTGGACAATCTTATCTCTCTTGTCGTACTCATGACTTTTGGTTTTAATATTCTTAATGTTATTTTTCAATTCCTCCAAAATAAGAGATTGAATTTCTTATTCCGTTTGGGAACCATTTCTGTTTTGATTCTCCATATTTTGTGAACACAAGAATACTTTGTGTTCGAATCCGTCTCCTTGTTTTGATTCTAATTAAACACAAGAATACTTTGTGTTCAAATCTGATTCCTTGTTTTGATTCTAATTATCGATTACCATATGTGTGCTTGTGTTTAAAATCGGAATCAAACAAGGCTTAATCATGAGTACGTCTCTCTCATCACTTAATTGGAATGACATAGCTAATCCAGTCTCACGTTTTATTTAATTTTTAAGTTCTCTCATGATTGAACAATGCATTCACGATATCTTAACAAAAATTTTTCGTTATGTTAAAAATTTTGTAGTTCAGATAAGAGTATTTGCTTTTGCATCTGAGATCCCAAATTCAATCAAGCTAACCACGTGAGACGTCCTCCAACAACGAACTTTGTTTTTTTTTGTTCTTTCCAAATAGAGCATTTGCCCTTAATTTTTTTTGTACAGTAGTCCAAAAGCCCA
Source organism: Pyrus communis (assembly GCF_963583255.1). NCBI lineage: Eukaryota > Viridiplantae > Streptophyta > Magnoliopsida > Rosales > Rosaceae > Pyrus > Pyrus communis. The sequence continues at coordinate 14,835,104 of NC_084819.1, forward strand.
CACCGGCCCTCAAGTCGGTCAGCCCATTAACTGTTACCAACCCAAAACCCAGTAAACGAGTTCCCTTCTTCTTCGTGCTCCAAATCTCGGCCGAAATCCACCCGCCATTTAACAAAATTTCAGAATTCCTTCTTCTTCTTCCGCCAATTTTCTCCCATTTTAGCTCAGGTACTCCTTAATTTCCGTTTTCATTAATTTTTCACACATCTTAACATCTAATCAATTTCAATCGGATTTTATTAGGGCTTGCGGCGGTAACTGAATATTATTTACCCTTTTCAGACTTGACCGCTCGATGGTTGCGATCGCCGACGACGTCGTATGGACGACTTGCCGGTTAGTGTATTTGCTCCCCACGATCAGTGCAAAGAAATTTGGTTCAGATTTGTGTATTAATTGGGCACACTTCGATTGCAATGCCAACTTCGTTAGCTATGACCCCAAATAGTTGCATTCGGAATTGGATTCCATGGAACCAAACAGAGATTTTATGCTGCAAATTCCAATATTTAGGTTCACCTGCTTAGTTTATTTCCTGCTTGATACAGAGTCTGAAGAGAACATGTGAACATTCAACATGTTGGTGTTATTATTTTTGTGGCACCTGAACCTTTTAGGTTAGTTTATCGGAGTTGAGAATTTTTTCGGGTTAACCTTCGTTTTTTTGGGTGACATTCTGCCTGTGTGGTTTCTGTGTTTGGTTCTTGGAACTTAGAAATACCTTGTGGCTGCTTACCTTTAGATTCGTGTATCGCTTGTCTAGGTTTGTGGATAAAACTATAGTCTTTGCGCCTTCTCGTGTCTATTTGTTATCAATCTTCCAGAATTTCCTTAATTTGAGTCATAGAAGTGAGAAACAAAAACACTAATATCAAACCAAATTTTTGTCAATCTAATTTTATTTTTCAACTCCAGACATTTGCATCCTTAGTTATACATCATTTTTCATCCATATGTAAGTGCGTAATACACTCATTTGAATAACCCCATCACGAGGACTTGTTATTTTCAATTCATCTACAGGAGGAGAAGATATTTGGTCTCGTAATTGGAGTCTGAAGTTGGAAATTTTAGCATGCTATAGTAAGTCGCAAACTTTATACATCCAAGGAAGAGGGTAACAGTAGGGTGAAAGATGCTGATCCGGCTTAAGAGTCTTACACCAACAGAGGGTGCTGCAGGGGCAAAACACTTGCCAGCAGAGACTGTGACCGTTGCATGCCCTGACCACCTTGTACTTGCTGATCTTCCTGTGGCAAAGGGCATTGGTGCAGTAACCACCACTACTCTTGTCAAGAATGTAGGCCGCAGGTCCCGTCGCCAGCTTGGAGAACGCGTCCACTTTTGTGTTAGCTGTGATTTTCCAATTGCTATCTATGGACGCCTGGTATTGACCGAGTAAACCTGTTTTTCCACATGTGTTAGTTGCTTTTACTTTTAAATTTCATGTCTTGGTGTTATTTTAGCTTCATATATTTTGCCCTTGGAAACTCTGAAATTTATACCAGAAGTCAAGTGTTGAATTGCATGATATAAACTTCATATATATTAACTAGCCTGTGTTCTTGCAGAGCCCTTGTGAGCATGCTTTTTGTCTGGATTGTGCTAGGAGTTACTCAATATGCTATCTGTAAGCTTTCTTAACTTTACATGCTCAGACTAGTGCATCAATCTGTTATCTACAAACTTGTTCCTTTTCTTTCGCCCAGTGAAGGAGCGGAAGGATTTTCTTGGGCTTGTAGTGTTGTAGAATTTCGGCATAACACCCAACGAGCATTTTGACTTTTGCATGTGTACTTCTATTATTTAGAAGAGTGCTCATCTAAGGGACTTAAATTGAGGGATATTGCACTTTAGGGCTAAATTTGCATCAATAAATCATTGATTACCACCAAGTATTGGAATTAGTTGATGAGTCATTTGAACATCTAACTTTCATGATTTATGTTACACAGTTGCGACGAACGCATCCAGAAGATTCAGACAATCAAAATGATGGAGGGGATCTTCATTTGTGCAGCCCCTCACTGTCTGAAATCTTTTCTGAAGAGGGGTGAATTTGAATCTCATATCCATGAGAGCCATGCTTACCTTCTTCAGCCATTTGCAGGCAAAATGGATGGAAATGAATCAGAATCTCAGAATTCCAAACAATGTACAGTATCTGAATCCACAGCTCGAGCTCCACCAAGGCCATTAGTTTCTCCTGGTTCAAATTCTCAGCTCTATGATCGTGAGGACAAAGCTCGGCTTCAACAGACTAGAGAACAATCACTTCCAAGGCCAGTCATGCAGCCCAACCCAGCCCCAGATTTTGGGCAAGTCCAGAGTAACCCTCCAGACCCCAGTCGCCCCCCAGGCTTTGACAGGCCTGCTCCCCTCAGTCTCTTCCATCAACAAAGCTATGATTCAATGGGTGCCCCAATGCAGGAATCTGGCCAATTTTCTGATAAGCAGCAAGGAATTTTATCTGAGACTCCCTTTTCTGAATATCCACCCATGCATTCCATTCCACCCCCTAATTATGCAATGCCTGTTAATTCCAATCAAGTGCGGATGCCTCTTCCATTTGGCCTTCCCTTTCTAGTTGATGGATCCCAGCAAGTTTATGGTGCTCCCTATGAGGAGATGGCACGACAGGATTCCGCCCCAGATGTTGGACCAGAACAGGGGTCATTACTGGGTTTCCCCCCTGGTTCGGTAGGTAAAATGAACTTTCCAGCTAGTTATCCACACTCTTGGAATGCAGGACAAGCTGGTGCTCCTTTTGAAGCTGCAGCAGGGGGTCAAGGAAATGCAGATAGTTTCTCTAACTCTGCAGAGCCTCAAGGACAAACTGCATTTTATCAAGGAGAATATGGACGGAATCCTGGTGGTATGCCCTTCAATTCTCCGCAAATGAGCAACACCGCAATGGAACAAGTGCAGGGTGGTAATATCATGGATCCCAGGGACGGCAAGGGTGTTTTAGCAGCACAGCCAATGTCACTTCCTCCGCCACCTCCACCCCCACCTCACATGTCACAACTCAAACGTAAGTTTTATCAAGGCGATACAGGATGAGATGGACAGGGCTAGATCCGGAAACATGACCACCCCATGATGGCTGTTGATGGCCAAGTCTAGAACAGATTAATATTTGTAATTTTCCTCTTTTTTCCCTCCCTGTAACTCGTTGCTTGGTGGCATTATTGGTCCAAGGTTCTCTCTGAGTGTTGTTTTTCCCTGGCTCAGGTCTTTACATTTTGTTCTTTCTTTTTTTTTTTTTTTTTCCAATAGTTTGCACCAGTCGAAATTAATGAAGATGGCTTTTCGCAATGGCCATAAGATAAATGACTTTGGAGAAAATGAAAGAGTGAGGCAACTATATGTGGGGAAATTGGTGAAAAGCTGTAGCAGGGATGGTGAGTACAAGCAAGATGTTTTCCACTGTTGCAGTTTTCATTCGACATGATTCGAAGACAACGTAACAACCTCGTGTTACCATTTCTTCTGGTAACTGCAATTTAGGCATGGGAGAAAATGGTGTGTTCACATAGGAATGTGCAACTAACAAGACATGCTGTGAGTTTTGGCCTTCTCCAAGCTTCTTGCGAACGAGACATGTTGGCAAAACATTTCATAAAAACAAATCTAAATATGTACAAATGTATAAACCATTTCAAAAGCTAAAAACTAATATTGTAACGTGTAGAAGTGAGAGGGGAGAGGTCTTGTGGTATTCATCTTCGCTTAGAAGTGAGAGGTTTTAGGTTCGAATCTCGTGGCTGGCGAATTCGATACTAAATTAGGTTGCCCATTGTGTTGCTTAACCAAACTCCTCATTCTCTTAGTGTAAAATATCGATGTACTTAAAAAAAAAAAAAAACGTGCAGAACAATTAAGGGCATGTTTGGTGACTCCAAGCTACGGAGAAAACGTAATTATGTATAAATGTATTATTAGGAGGGAGTGCCTTGTATCTCAAGTAATACCCCCGGTAAGTGATTCGTTTGCTGAATATGCAGTTTTTCCGAAAACTTTGATTTCAATTTGGATTTCTGTTTTTTTTTTTTAAATTCCAACAAAATCAAGATGTATTATGTTTTTCTCATAATCGCCTATTATCTAAAAACACCAAAGTTAAGACAACTTGCTGGTAGAACTATTTTCAAAAACTTGCTGGTAGAATTATTTTCAAGAACTGAATTCAAGACTAACTTAAGAAAATAATCGATTATCTAAAAACACCAAAAGTGAGTTTTTAGAATTTTTAAATTTAAACTCTTTTTTTTTACTCTCTCCTCCCCACTCACTTGCTCCCAATCTTATCTATCCCTTTTTTTTCTTCTTTTTTCTCCTCCTCTGTCTCCAATGGTTCGCTCTCTTCATTCTCTCTCATCCTTCTCTTTATCTCCTGTCATCTCTTTCTCACACTCCTACGACTCCCTGTCTTTGGATCTTTTTGTCCAATTTAAGTTTTTTTATTTTTTATTTATTTTTATGAAACAAACGATATTATTCACAGTTCTACATTAAAAGGGTATATTCACCCTCTCATTCTTGATCTATCCCTCTCTCTTTTTGTAGACTCTTTTAGAGGGTATATTCAATAAGGAGTTTAAAAGATTTTAAAAGAATTTACCAATCTAGATATATTCATTCAAGATTTTATTTTAAAAAGGTTTATAAAACTCTATAAAAATCCGAGTATATTAATTCCTCATTTTAAAGTAGTTCATAAAACTCTATGTGTAATTTATTTTAAAATATGAAGGATTTTAATGGATTTGAAGGAATAATAAAGGGATTTTGAGAAATTAGACATCGTTTCTAAGATTTCAAATGAACTCAACTAAAATTCACATGGAGTCTATGGAACTATATTAAGTTGAAAATCAGAGTACACATAACAAGCAAACAAACAAACGACGAACAAAATTCACATAGTACGCATAACGACGAACAAGCAAATAAAATAAACAAATACAAAACTACAAATATTATTAAAAACGAAGAAACAATAGTACAAGATTCGCCAAAAAATCTACATAACTCGTAAGACTATGCCACCAACTAATTCTAGACTGAATTACAAAACATACCATTATAGAAATCTCTAATAAGCAACAAATACGGAATCCTAATTTTAACGAACTAGGCCCAAATTCTAAACTAACAAGAAAATACAAACAACTAATTTAAAAAAGAAAAAGAAAAAGAAAACTATATAACATACGAAACTTCTATTTTTGTTCAACTTCTTAAATCTAATCTATATCTAGGCGTAAGCGAAGAGAACCACTGCCCGGCTCATTGACGACTCCATTGCCGAAGAAGAATTGATTCAGCCACTACCATACCACCTGTAAGTGATCTGTTTGCAAACATCCGATTTTCTGAAAAATTGGATTTCAACTTCGAATTTCTGTGTAATTCTACACTTTTCGTTGCCAGAAGCATGTTGATTTCGCTCGGGGTTTTCTGAAATTAGTTGATTGTCCTAGCGCCTGGAAAGTGTTTGATGATATGCCTCTGTGAGAATTTGATTAGGTGTTTGGGAAGGGCATCCGATTTTTCTCTATTGGATCGGACCACCGCCTTGAGGAGTCGCTACGATGGCGCGCAAGCGTAAGCTCCAGGCACCTACAAGTTGTGAATCTGAAGGAACTTGTTCTGAAAGTGGAATGGACAGATTTAGTGATCTTCCGGAGGAAGTTGTTCATCGGATTCTTTCCTTCCTCAATTTCAAAGACCTCACTCGAGTGGGTGCTGTATCCAAAGAATGCAAACGATTTCGTCTCTCGGTTCCGGTGGTGAATTTTGGTACAGATGAGCGGACAGGCATAAAAAAAGTGGATTTAGCGAGGATGATGACTTCTTTTGATCGGTACTTGCTCGATCGTGGTCAGAACAGGATGCAGCGAGTCTGCATCAGCTTGAGTGTCTGTAAAAGTGAAACAACGAAGAAAGTTTCTGATGACCATTCTCGAGTACTCAAGTGGATTCGTGATGCAGTAAGGTGTAATGTTGAAGAGCTTGATCTCTATTTCTCACACCGTGTTAGTAGTACGTTCTCGTGGCCATCTTTCATCTTCCATTCTCAATCTTTGCGCTCTTTATCGGTGTCCTCAGGTGTAAGCATTTTGGAGGTTGTTCAAGCGCCGTCTCTATCCTTTTCTAGTAATCTCCATTACTTATCATTGAGTTCTGTTAAAATAGTAGACGATAGGGTTTTCAAATGGATCTCATGCTGCTGCAAGTGCCTTAAGGAATTACGTCTTATTTCTATCAACGGTATACCAAATATCTCCATTGAAAGTTCGTCGTTGGTTAACTTTTATGTTTTCAATTGTGGTGACATACATCTTATTATATCGGGTCAGAAACTTGAATATATAGATATGGACTGGGGTGGTTACGATGCATCTACGAGCAGAAAAAGCACAATTAGCAACACATCATTGAAGATTTTTGCTCCAAATCTTAAAACTTTGAAATGGAAAGGCGAATTGAGGAATAGCCAAAGTCTGGGAAATTTAAAGAGTTTGGAAGAAGTTGAGATTTTCTTAGCGCCTCTGAAAAATGAGTTTGACAAAGTATTGGAGGTTCTTTGCAGTATATGTACGGCAAAAGTTATGACCATAAACGAGGAGACCGTTAAGGTAAAGTTCACTTATTCTCTGGACCTTTTTTGTAAAAACACTATAAGTAATCTTGTGAATTGACTCTTGAGAGTGTTTTCACTTTTCAATCATGGAGATTGCATTCTTATTGTGATGTTATATTTGATGCGATATTTGTTAGATGAAGTAACTGAAACAGCATTAGACTTTAATTTTTTGACAAATTAATGATCATATTAATCAAGATTGTGATAATTCTTGTGTTCTTTCTATGTAATTAAGATTTTTTTCTTGAAAACTTGCAGGCTCTGTACAAGGAAGGTTCCACGACAACACTAATATTGGATAATATTTTAAACTTGAGCATACATTGTGAGAACTTGAATAACAGGCTTGTTCCTGCAATGGTCTCTCTTCTTAGGAGAATGCCTAATCTGAATATTTTGTGCATAAAGACTAGCTGTGAGAATTTGACTCCTGAAAAAGTAAGTAAAAGCCTGTGTTGCCTATTGATCTCCCTCTCACGCATACGGCACACATTTTTCTTGTTCTAATTTTTAGAATCATTTGCTAATAAATTAGGGCGACCTTATGTATTTCTTAAGAAAACCCTCCTATTAAACAATGAAAACTCAAAATTTAACCCAGATTAAATGACAGCAAAAGGGTTAGCTAGTTTCTTTTAATTTTTTTATGTAGCGATATATTTTCACTATGCATAATAGTTAGTTTTGTAATATATTGGTGCAACTTACATGTTTTTACATTTCCTTTTAGAATGGGTTGGGTCAATAACGTGTAAACTTGGTGAATTTGTGGAATAGTTGGGTTAGTCAGAGTCATAGAAAAGTTAATTTGTTTTTGAATTACTTTGTGTTTATTTGGTGATTTTTAATTAATTTCTTTTATGTCTTTAGGCAAGTCTCTCCAGTAATGAATGCTGGAAACTGCAAAACCTTGTTTTCATTCATCAGCTTAAGGAGGTAAGCGTAGAGAATTCCTATGGGTCTAATGAAATTGAGTTTGCAATGTATGTTCTGTGAGAATTTGGCTCCCGGAACAGTAAACAGTAAGGGAAAGTCTATGTTGCCTATTAATCTCCCTCTTGCGCACACGACACATTTTTCTTGTGCTAATTTGTAGATTCATTTTCTTATAATTTAGGGAAACTTTATTTAAAGTTTAAACCCAACAATTTCTTAAGAAAACCCTCCTATTAAAAGAATTAAAAGTCAAAATGTAACCTTAGAGTACATAGCAGCAAAAGGGTTAGCTAGTTTCTTTTAATGTTCTACTTTTTATGCAGTGAGGATTTGGGGTAAGTCACACAATTGGGAAATCATAATAATTACGTATTGAACTCGCAATCCAAGTAAGTCAAACTTGAGACATCCCACTTACAAGTTAGAGAAGAATATCGCTAGACCGTAGTGCTATTGGCCATAAGACAAGCTAGTTTGAAAAAGACAACTCTGAAACTGCTATCAATATTCAGAAACTCAACATAGTCATCACTTATCTCCAACTAAAAATCCTGAGTCCTAAGTGAAACTTGTATAATCTCTGCCCTAGCTTCATTACAGTGTAAATAAATAAGTTAAGACAAATTAAACATACTCTCAAATTGTATTTTGTGGGTCTTCAAATGAGATACGAATATAATTTTTGAGTTTGAGGTTAAATTTATTTGATTTTCATAAGACATGTTTGACAAATCAGCACTTAATGTGGAATGTACCATGTACTTCATCAATCTAGAGGTTTGGCAGTGTGGTACCGTACATCCTTCTTCGGGTGTAATGGGGTTAGTTTTGGAATATATTTACGTTCCTTTTTGGAAGGGGTTTAGATCAACATATTGAGTTTGGCGGGTTTATGGAATAGTTGGGTTAAACAGAGGCACCCAAAAATTATCGTCAAAAGATGAATTTAGAAAGTTATGTTTCTATTTGGTAATTTTGAATAATTTGCTTCATTTTTTTTTTTTGCACAACAAATTAATTTGCTTTTATGTTTTCAGGCAAGTCACTTTGGTAATGAATACTGGAAACTGCAAAACCTTGCTTTCATTCATCAGCTTAAGGAGGTAATCATAGAGAATTCCTATGGATCTAATGAAATCGAGTTTGCAAGATATATTCTCGAGCGTGCTCAAAATTTGAAGAAAATGGTCATTGTTCATCGTGACGATGATGCTCCATCAAAAGTTGCTGGGATGGTGAGTAGGAGCAAGATGATTTCCAGTGCTTCCATTTTCATCCAGCAGGATCCACACAGGATTTACAGAATTTGTGGTCCGGGATCTTACATTTCGTATTCGGGACCTGATATATTGAAATCTGGGATAGTGACTATGAGATCTTAGACAGTGACTTAGCAAATAAGAGAGATTCTCGGGATCTAGAAGGAAGAAGGATTGATCTATATATATTTTTTTTGGGTAAATAAACAAACATTTCGTACGTCTTTTAACAGTTTGCATGAGTAGAAATCAAATTCAAGGTGCAACTGAGAACCAGCTTTTGGAAATAAACCAAAGATCAGATTACAACTCTCATGTTGCATTACATTAATTGACAGGATATTTTTCTCTTGCTTCACCCAAACCTAATTTGTCTAGCAATGCACAAAAATTAATAATATTGAAATGGAGTGTGCTATTCGCACATCCCATTTTATTTCTCACACACCTCTTGATAATTTCTGTCTGTTGATCTTCGTTAATTCATCCGACCCGACGACCGAAAATTGAAAATATGTGTGTGAAGTAAAATGGGGTGTGTGTGGATATCACATCCCTATTGAAATAAGGGTTACATTTTTGTTCCTAGAGACATTGCACTTGCAATGAATTAACGTAATCGTTTGAAACTTTGCACTCGAAAAATACTCGTTACAACAAAAGGAAACATCTCACCTATTTCAAGATATCGTTCTAATCGAAATTACCCATAACAAAATAAAATAAAATAAATCTTAGATTAGTTGCACAAAATATAGGGAGTTTTAACGAGAAGTCTACGGTACTGTTCACTTTAACAAAAAGTTATATTTTTACACTAAAAAGTCAATTTTGGTACTATTCACTTTACCCTTTATTTTGTCTTTATCGTTAAAACTCAAAGTTTTCAAACCATTTTCATTAGTTTTCCTCAAAATATATTCTCAAAGATTCGCTTAGGCTATCATGTCCAAAGCCAAACCAAAAAAATCATCTAAAGCAAATGTGCACAAAATATAATCTCAAAGAATCCATTAAGCTATCATGCCCAAAACCAAACCAAAAGAATTATCTAAGACCATCTCCAAACTTTGTGGGTTAAATTTTTAGTTCGAAATTATTAAATAATGAATTTTATGATCATTTTTTTAAGTAACTTTTTGTTAAAAAAAAAAAAAATTATGTAGACTATCATAATTTAATTTTATGAACATTTTAACTTAAAAATATTTAGATTCTAATAAATATTGTAAAATCACTAAACTGACACCATGAAACTCGTGTAACATGACGAAAGAATATGAAAACATGAAAGAATTGTTTTTAATTATTTTAGTTGTTGGATTTAAGTTTGAACCGTTGCATCTTTTTTTATTACCGTTGGATATGATGATATTATATCTTAACCATTGAATTCAGTGAATTTATAAATATAAAACTAAAAAAAATACACATATATGGTGGCTTAACCCACTAACTCAGGGGGAATCAAACCCAAATTGTCACATCCCGGCCCGGACGAGACCACTTCTCGGGCCCGACTCCACCGTATCACGATATTGTCCGCTTTGGGCCCCCAACACACCCTCACAGTGTTGTTTCTGGGAACTCACACGAGAACTTCCCAGTGGGTCACCCATCCTGGGAGTGCTCTCGTGCTCTACTCGTTTAACTTCGGAGTTCCCATGGAACCCGAAACCAGTGAGCTCCCAAAAGGCCTCGTGCTAGGTAGGGATGAGAATATACATTTAAGGATCACTCCCCTGGGCGATGTGGGATGTCATACAAATTCGACCCAAGGGTTGGAGCAAGTTGGAATAGGCTTAGAAACTAAAATTTGAGTTTTATTCAAAGGAGTAGGTCTAAAGCAAATGTTCATAGTCTGCAATAAAAAATTTCACATTATTGCTTGGATGAACTACCAGATAGCAATCCTATTTAGATTAGATGTCTACCAGTCTATGATTAGGGTAAAATCCTAAGAGTAAAATCCTAAGAAATCTTTGAAAGAAGTGCATATAAACCTTGAGAAATCTACAAAAGAAATCCATACAAATCCATAGAAATCTATATTAGAAATCCATATAAATCTTACGAAATCCATATAGAATTGAGAATCTTTTAAAATCCTTTGAAATCTGTCACTTAAAAAAAATCTATTAAAATCCCGTGAAATCCAAATTGACTACATCCCCCTAAATTTCATCTATAGACACTCATTAATTTTTTTATATAATTTTTTTAAACCATATAAAATTACAAACAATAATAATAAAGTCTTATCGGGCGATGGTTACTATATGAATTTTACAATGGTAAATTTTATTTAAACCCATCTTACCTCTTTCTATACCCAACTTAAATTTTAAATGTTAATTGTCTATTTTATCTTATTGCATAATTACTATTAAGTACAAAATGAAATTAATAATAAAAATCAAATTTATCAATAGACCTACATACTAAAAATCAAATTTATCAATAGACCCATATACTATAATTAAACTCTAGCATCACCCTTTATTTATCCTACGTTCATTTCGACTAAAACCCTAATAGCTCTGACAGAGAAAAACAAGCTTTTCTATTAATGGATGGTGATTTTGAAGTTTTTAATCCTCCAACTAAGGTATGACTCGATTTATGGATATTTTGCTTGTTTGCCTCTTCTTTGGATTAAATTTCAGACTTCTTATATTATATTGTATTTGTTTTTCTTTGCTGTCTGTATGCGCCCCAAAAAAACCAGTGCAAGTACTTTTGATTGGTACTGCAAAGACATAAAACTTGATTCTTGGTGCATAAAGATTGCTCAACCTTAACCACGAACTAGCGGGTGGCATGTCTTACACCTTTTTTATTCGAAATAGCTTCAATTTGTTTATTAACGTAGCAGCAAAATACTCAGCCCTATGTCACTTCAAAGTTTCTTAAAAAATACATGAAAATGCTCGATTTAAAAAGGACGGAACTGGAGCTTGCATAACATTCTCTTGGCAAATTCAAGTCTATGCAATGATCTCTTGGATCCCAAGTCCATGGATGGGTTGTGGTAATAGAAAGAAAAAAAAGCAGCCATGGAAATGCTAGCCCTATACGGCACATGCAATTATAAAGGGGCAAAGGACGCCTCTTTGAAAAGAAAAAAAAAACATAAAATTAAAGATGTTATTTTATAAAAGGAATAGATGTGAAGATAATTTTACATTTTGAATTGGGTTTGAGAGGGCAGTTTAGGTAATAAATTTGGGTTTAAAGAGATATTAATTCTTTAATAAAAAAACAATATGAGTGAAGAGAGTAAATTGAATGTAGAAGGTTCTAAAAGACGCTAGGCGCTAGTCAGGCGGCGGGATAGGGCCTAACGCCTAGGCGGCTAGACGGGGTCTAGGTGGGCGCCTGGAAGGACTAGGTGTGTCACATCCCGGCCCGGGACGGATCACTTCCCAGGCCTGCTCCACTACCGTAGCACGATATTGTCCGCTTTGGGCTTACCATTCCCTCAAGGTTTTGTTTTTGGGAACTCACGAGCAACTTCCCAATGGGTCACCCATCATGGGATTGCTCTAGCCCCCTTCTCGCTTAACTTCGGAGTTCCTACGGAACCCGAAGCCAGTGAGCTCCCAAAAGGCCTCGTGCTAGGTAGGGATGAAATATACATTTAAGGATCATTCCCCTGGGCGATGTGGGATGTCACAATCCACCCCCCTTAAGGGCCCGACGTCCTCGTCGGCACATTTCCGGCCAGGGATTGGCTCTGATAAGGTGGATTTAATTAAATCTATTATATTTCGTGTAAATAAGTGTCTGTTTATACTTAACATATATATGATTTCATCATAAACTACAAAATGGAATGACATATATATTATGAACTATTGAAACATAATGAAAACATGAGGAACAAGTGTATAATGTGTGTTCTTTTAAGTATTCAACAAGTCTCTACAATTTATTGAAAAAAGTAAAATGCAAAATGAAAGTTATCTATTTTCTGTTTAAGTGAGTCGCAACCTAGGCAGGAGTCTAGGCTGGTCTGGGCTGGCTAGGCGGGTGCCTAGGCAGTCTAGGCGGGTGCCTCGATAGGTCTAGACGCCCTTTCTTAATTTTCAAACGCCTAGACATTAATCGAGGCGGTAGCCAACCGTCTAATGCCTAGATGGGGCCTAGGCGGCGCTAAACGGAGATTTTTAAAACAGTAATGCTAGATGAGTTCAAATAAAATTTTTCTTTTACAACGCTTCTGCTTTGGATTTTGTGATATATAAAATTACCAAAAAGCGAAAAAATTATTTTCTTTGGACACGTAGGTTTTGTAACCATCGGATTCGACTTTCTATTTGAGATCGGACTCCTAGGCCTCCGTCGACGGGTGAGTGAAAGGTACTGGTTTCCGCGCTCTGTAGTGGGGCGCGTCGACGTTCATATAAATCTTCAACTCTCCTTCTGCTTGAGCTCGTCGGCGACGACGTGGATGTGCAACAAATATTGCCGCAGAATCCGCCGCTTATCGGCTTTCTGGGCTTTCAACACCAAATTTCTACTCCCGCCGCCGCCCTAACAGGGAGGAGGGGATTGAATTTTGATCGTAAGTGATTTGTTCGCGGAACATTATTTTTCCGAAAACTCTGATTTCAAGTTGGATTTCTGTCTGATTGTACACCTTGGTGATTGTGGTAGTACCTGGAAAGTGTATAGAATGCCTCTGTGAGAATTTAATTAGGTATTTGGGAAGGGCTTCGTCTTTATCTCTAGTAGCTCCGACCACCGCCTTCAGGAGTCACTATGATGGGGCGCAAGCTTAAGCTCCGGACATCTCCATGTTGTGAAGCTGAAGAAACTTGTTCTGAAAGTGGAGTAGACAGATTTAGTCTTCTTCCGGAGGAAGTTGCTCATCATATTCTTTCCTTCCTCAATTTCAAAGACCTCACTCGAGTTGGCGTTCTGTCCAAAAGATGCAGACAATTTCGTCTCTCAGTTCCGGTAGTTGATTTTGGTACAAATCGGTGGACAGACGTAAAACAAGCGGATTTGGCGAGGATGATGAGTTCTTTTGATAGATACTTGCTTGATCGTGGTAATAACAGGATGCAGCGAGTCCACATCAGCTTGAGTTCCTATATAAATGAAACAGCGGAGAAAGTTTCTGATGACCATTCTCAAGCAATCAAGCGGTTCGAAATGCAGTAAGGTGTAATGTTGAAGAGCTTGATCTCTATTTCTCACACAGTGTTAGTACCAGTACGTTGTCGTTGCCATCTTTCATCTTCCATTCTCAATCTTTGTGCTCTCTTACGGTGTCCTTGAATACATTCATTTCGGAGGTTGTTGAAGCGCCGTGTCTATCCTTTTCTAGTAATCTCCGTTACTTATCATTGAGTTCTGTTAAAATAGTAGACGAGAGCATTTTCAAATGGATCTCATGTTGCTGCAAATGGCTTCAGGAATTACGTCTTATTTCTATAGAAGGTATACAAAATATCTCCATTGAAAGTTCGTCTTTAGTTACCTTTTATATTTTCAATCGTGGTGACATCCATCTTACTATATCGGGTCAGAAACTTGAAAAGATAGATATGTACTGGGGTGGTTACAATGTATTTGCGAGCAGAGAAAGCACAAATAGCAACACATCACTGAAGATTTTTGCTCCAAATCTTAAAACTTTGAAATGGAGAGGCAAATTGAGGAATAGCCAAAGTCTGGGACGTTTAGACAGTTTGGAAGAAGTTGAGATTTTATTAGCCTCCCAAAAATGAGTTTGACATAGTATTGGAGGTTCTTTGCAGTATATGCTTGGCAAAAGTTCTTATTATAAACGGAAAGACCATTAAGGTAAAGTTCACTCTATTCTCCCGACGTTTTTCTTAAAATGGTATAAATAATCTAATGACTTGAGTTTTCACTTTTCAATCATGGAGATTGCATTCTAATTGTGATGGCATACTTCTTGTGATATTTGTGAGACTTACTGAGGAAATGTAAATTTTTGACATATTAGTGATTATATTATTCTAGATTGTGATAATTCTTGTGCACTCTCTCTCTCTAATTAAGATATTTTTTTTTTTTTTTTTTGGGAAAAACTTGCAGGCTCTGTACAAGGAAGGCTCCACGCCAACACTAATATTGGATAATATTCGGAACTTGAGTATACATTGTGAGAGCTTGAATAACAAGTTTGTTCCTGCACTGGTCTCTCTTCTTAGGAGAATGCCTAATCTGAATATTTTGTGCATAAAGACTAGCTGTTGGAAGTTGACTTACAGAACTGTAAGTGAAAGTCTATGTTGCATATTAATCTCCCTCTCATGCACACGACTCACATTTTCTTGTGCTAATTTGTAGAATCTTTTTCGTATAAATTAGGTTGGCTTTATTTACACCCAACAATATCTTAAGAAACCCCCCCTAGTAAAAGAATGAAAACTCAAAATTTAACCTAGATTAAATGACGGCAAAAGGGTTAGTTAGTTTCATTTTATGTTCTATTTTTTATGTAGCGATTTATTGTTAGTGGGTGGACTATTGTTAGACCATAGTACGAGCCGCCATAATAACTAGGTATTGAACTTGTTTTCCAAGTAAGTCAGTTTTGAGAAACCCCACTTACAAGTTAGAGAAGAATATTGCTAGACCGTAATGCTATTTGACATAAGATTACAACTATGAAATTGCTTTCAAATATCAAGAAACTCAACATAGTCATGACTTATCTCGAACTAAAAATCCTTTATGAAACTTATATTAATCTCTCACTAGATTCATTATGTTAAAACAAATCAAATAATAGCCTCTCAAATTGTGTTTTGTGTTCTTCAAATGAGATATGAATATAATTTTCGAGCTTGATTTCAAATTTATTTGTTTTCATAAAACACGTTAGACAAACCAGCACTACATGCATAATCTAACATCTAGTGAAAATCATTATAAAGGTTTGGCAGTGTGCTACCGTAAACCCTTTGGGTGTATAATGGTGGTAGTTTTGGAATATATTGCGTGTAACTTACATATTTTTACATGTCCTTTTAGAGGGGGTTGGGTCAATAACATATAAGGTTGATGAATTTAAGGAATAGTTAGGTTAAACAGAGTCGCACAAAAGTTCATTTGTTTTTAATTACTTTGCATTTATTTGGTGATTTTGAATTAAATTGTTTTATGTCTTCAGGCAAGTCACTTTGGTAATGAATACTGGAAACTGCAAAACCTTGCTTTTCATTCACCAGCTCAAGGAGGTAAGCATAGAGAATTCCTATGGGTCTAATGAAATCGAGTTTGAAAGGTATATTCTTGAGCGTGCTCAAAATTTGAAGAAAATGGTCATTGTTCATCGTGATGAAAATGCTCCATCAAAAGTTGCTGGGATGATGAGTAGGAGCAAGATGATTTCCAATGCTTCAGTTCACATTCGGCAGTACCTAGACTACATCTACACTCTCTGGTCCGGGGATCCCACATAGCTATTTTGATGTCTCAGATAGAGATTCACGTAGCATTTGAAATCGAACCAAGATTAGATTGCAACTCTCATCACATGTTGCATGACATTAATTGACAGGATATTTCTCTAGTAATATTTCCTTGATATTTCTCTCATACAGCATTTGAATCTGGTGATGTTCTTAATCGATCGTGCCACCAACGATCAACAGATTAGATCACCAAGAGGTATGCAGCTACTTTGAAGAACAATCTTGGGTTCTCGCACACAAATATCTCGGGAAAACCAACATCAAAGAATTTACATGATTTCGAACAAAAATGCAATTTCGTGAACCATTTCTTCTGATAACTGCAATTCAGGCATGGGAAGAGATGGTGTGTTCACATAGGAAGGCGCAACTAACAAAATGCATGCTTAATAATGTGCCCTAAGCTTTCTATGATCTAAGATAAATTTCTGATATGGTCGGTAAACGGCTAAAAACGTTAATATCTGTTGTCAAAACGTAAGCTAAAAGTTCATAAAAACAATTCTAATTACGTACCAATGTGTACAAAAGTAATAACCATCTTCAAAGCTAAAACCTATCTCTTTTTTTTCAAATTGATAACTTTTCAAAACCAAAATTTGAATATTTTTGCCTCATGCTCATTTTGTCTTGGCCCGCCATGGTTGTAAAAGCCCAGCCCATGAGAGGTGGCTAACCCTAAACTAGAGGGGGAGTGCCTTGTATCTCACGTATTACTCTCATCTATTTAGTCTTCCTGCGAGACTTCATCGTCCAAGAAGAATTGATTCAGCCACTAACACCTGTAAGTGATTCGTTTGCAGAAGATACGATTTTTCCATTAACTTTTATTTCAATTAGGATTTCTGTCTAATTTTACACTTTTGATTTTTGAAAAATCTGGGCTTGTTGATTTCTAGGGTTTCCTGAAATTTAGTTGATTGTAGTAGTGCCCGGAAAATGTTTTAATTAGGAATTTGGCAAGCACATCCCATTTTAGCTGCAAAAGTTTCTTGACTGTGTAGTTTTGAGATAATGTTGCAATTGTTGGTTGCAGGAAAGGATTATCTCTAGTAGATCCGGCCTTGAGGAGTCACCGCGATGGCCGGGCGCAAGCGTAAGCTCCGGGCATCTACAAGTTGTCAAGCTGAAGGAAATTCCTCTGAAAGTGGAATAGACAGATTTAGTGATCTTCCGGAGGAAGTCGCTCATCATATTCTTTCCTTCCTCAATTTCAAAGACTACACTCGAGTGGGTGCTTTGTCCAAAAGATGCAGGCAAATTCATCTATCAGCTCCGGAAATGGATTTTGGTGCAATTTCAGAAGTTATTATTATGAACGAGAAGACCATTAAGGTAAAGTTCATTCTATTCTCCGGACGTTTTTCGTAAAAACAGAATAAATAATCTCATGACTGGAGAGTTTTCACTTTTCAATCATGGAGATTGCATTCTTATTATGATGGCATACTTGTGATATTTGTGAGACTTACTGGGAAATGTGAGTTCTTATTTACGCACAAGTTCTGTCCGATGAAGGAACTTAAAAAGCATTTGAATTT